>NC_026000.2:3503028-3647676 GCF_000442705.2 Elaeis guineensis
GAGTGGATGTGTTATTTACAAGATCAGTAAAATTTGATCTCACAACTTAAAAGATGAAAATCTCTAGGTATTTATCCTAAATCATCCTCCTATAGAATGGGTGTGAAGTAACTGGTATTGATATTTGAACATCAATTTGTATGGACCTATGGAACCTGCAGTGGAGAACTTGAATTATCTATAAGATGGCTAAACAGCTTTTAACCGAAGACTCTTCTTTTACAAAATAATGAAGATTTTTCCATTCAAGGATGATAGTGGTGACACAAGTTCTGATCTCAACTTTCTTCGCTGGAATTTGGAATACACTTTTATTATCCCGAGCACATGGACCATGTCATTAATATTTCTGATTTTACACTTAAACACCATGCACAAAATACTTGATTAACCTAAGATGGAGCAAAACAACTTCCCTATAAAATTTATCCATATTACACGCACTACGCACTACATATAATTGAATATGACCAGCTGAACAACAGCAATCTTGGAACGAGGACTTATACCAGTAACGAAAGAACTCAAAAACGTGGGTTTTACCAACCTGTCTCTGCTGCTCACTCATAAAAGACCCCGTCAAATCCCGCAAAACACTCAGTACATCATTGCATGAAACCTTCCCGTTGCCGTCCAAATCATAGACCCTGAATATAACTACAAAAACGAAATCATGTAGCGGCCATTACAGTGGAGACCGTAACAGCAAAACAAGAACAAGAATAAGAATCTTTTAAGTTCTTTCTTAGAAGGGGGACGGAAGAGAGAGAGAGAGAGAGAGAGAGAGAGAGAGAGAGAGAGAGAGAGAGAGAGAATTGTAATAACTACATTCGATCTTCTGTTGCAGAGTCGTGCGAGAACTGAACGCAGACAAAAATGCAACAAATTCCTTAAAATTCAAACCGTCCAGCATCCTCAATAGCCTCTGAAATGAGCAATAAACTTACCTGATAATAATCGAACTCAACCAAATAAATCAAAAAAAAAAAATCAAACTTTTTCTATAAGAAACAAAGAATAGCGAACCTGAGAGAGAGGGTTGACTGCAAACTCTGGCACAGACAAGAACTCGTCGGCAGAGATAAATCCCCCACCGTTGCGATCAAGCTGGCAGAACCTCTGGTACAGGGAGACGATCTCTTGCTGCGAAACTGAAATTTCGAATCTTTTTAAGAAGAAGAGGAATGTTTCAAACAATCGCAGCATTATAACCCAATCAAAACCCTGATTGAGACTAGAAACAATCGGAGATCGGAGTGATCAAGAGCCGAATAGCGATGTAAACCCGGAGAAAGAGAGAGATAGGGGGAGAGGACGGTATGAAAAGGGGGTTTGGAGGAGCTCACAGGCATGGTTGCAGTGCTCCTGGACCTCTTCGATGTCGTACTGGGTGAGCATGGAGGAGGTGTTTCCCATCGGAGAAAGGATTTCCTGCCAGAAAACTGGGAGAAAAAGAAGGGTTTGGCGTGAGATAGAAACGTATTTGAACGTGGAGATAGAAACCCTAACCCTAATTCCGCCGAGAGATCGAGGAAGAAGACGTACTTCGTTTGCTTCTTTTTTTTTTTTTTCCTCTCTTTTTTTCCGTTCTTTCTTTCCTGTGTCCCCGCTTAAAGAAGAGGGAAATAATTAGCGATGAATTAAGGTGCTCGGTACCGTCCAGTTGGCACCGATGGTCCAACCACCCACCGCCCGTAAGATCACCTCCTTTTGGCTTTTCGTAACTGATGCTATATATTCAGCAAATAAAATAACGAGACGTCCAAAAGAACCAAGAACG
The DNA here is from genome assembly GCF_000442705.2 of Elaeis guineensis. Taxonomy (NCBI): domain Eukaryota; kingdom Viridiplantae; phylum Streptophyta; class Magnoliopsida; order Arecales; family Arecaceae; genus Elaeis; species Elaeis guineensis. The sequence continues at coordinate 3,504,809 of NC_026000.2, forward strand.
ATAAAAAAAACAAGAGGACAAAAGAAGCCGGCGGCGGGTACCGAAGGCGTCCTGGTGAGAGTTTAAACAGCTAAGATTAATAAGCAAGAGTAAAGATGATAATTCGGCCTATAGTTTTAGCTACTTGTACTCCTATTGTTCTCCTTTTTAATATAAGCTCAGCTAATTTAGATATTAGTTTATTGGGAAAAAATATATACGGACAGACCAGAATTGGTAGGGAGCTACACTTTACGGATATCCCTGAAAGGAAAGCACATGTCTTATGTCATTGTTTTTTATTTCTTATTTCTAAAAAAAATATAAAAAATAAGATAAAAAACATATTGAACATTATTATTTTATTTTATTTAAAAAATAATTTATTATTTAAAAAATAAAAAAATTAATATTTTTATCATTATCATCAATATTATCTCCATCATTATTATCCCCTCTATTATCATCGTTGCTATGACTATCATTATTATTGCTATTGCTATTGCCGCCATTACTATACCACTACTACTATCTTCATCATCGTCTTTATTATGTTGCTAACATCTCTATCATTACCATTGTAATCATTATTATTATCTTTATAATTTTCATTCATATCATTTTTATCATCATCATTATTGTTCCCACCACATCATTAATACTTTTTTCCATTGCCACCACTCTCCTCTCATTATTATAGCCTCCAACACAACCCTACCACCATTAACATTATCTTCATTACACCCATCATTGATATTATCATATCCTTCACTCTCTCTATTGTGTCATTGCCATCTTATTTGCTTTTAAATTAAAAAACAAATACAAAATAAATAAAAAAAATAAAAAAAAAGACAGCAGGATCGGCACAACCAAGAACGCCAGTTGCTTGGTATTTAGCTTCGTATGGAGTTCTTGGTTCTCCAATTTCCTCGAATTATAAAATAAATGGCAGCAAAGATTAGAATTTTTCACAGTGATTCTTAACATCCGAAAAGTCATGATTACCGAGTTCTTCTTTTTCTCCATACTCACGTCAGTTGATTCAGATCATAATTACAAACATAACAGGGGGAAAATAGAATCAAAAACTTCTTCAAAAATACCTGGAGTCTCGTACTTCTTATAAATGTGGGAAAGTGCGTATTTTGATGCTGTCAACCCATTGGCATTCACAATTAAATCTTCAGTTACGAACGAGATAAAAAGTTAGAACTCAGATCTACCAAAGATTCATATGTGAAATGCTAGATCTAAGAAGATGGAGTGAATATCTAATGTACATTTTAAAGCGAACAGAACTTGCCATTATGAAGCAACATTCACAGTCAATAGGTCATTCCATCTGAATTTGCTTAGAGAAACATGCTTCCCATCTATAATCACGCCAAAAAACTCTAGCGTTAGTGAATACGAATTAATTTGTAAATACACCTCAGCATGTTCTACATGCATGCTTATCAAGCATATTTTAGATTAAGCCGTTATGATCCGATATGCAGTCTCGTGCTCACCATTTGTTATTAGAAAGCAAGACCAGCTGCTGCATGTATATAAATGCAACGTCATATTTGATGAAACACAATTTTATGGACCGAAAAGCTCACATTGCCAACCTTGCATTCACTTCTTACGATAGTCTATGATTTTGATTTGTCTTTACTCTAATTTATTCCAATCAACTCATCAGGTTGGTTTCTTCGATCTATATTCTAGACCTACTGCAACTTGATTTAAGAAGCATCCCTTGTTTTGGACGTGAATCCAATCCCAACAGGGCCAATACAAGGCAACTCGTGTAGTCCATTGGACTAACCAGCTTAGCCTTGAATCACCACAAAAAATAATTATAAACTCTTACATTATAGTTAATTTAGATGCTCTTGCAATGAAGAATTTGCTATTAGGCTTCATTATCCGGGATCCTGAAGGAGAGCTCAGACTATGTCATTGCCCTTGGCTAAACTCCAAGCTGCCTCGAAAGATCTCACGAGATTGTAATTTTGCATATTCAAACTAGTATGGTTGGAAGGAGATTCGATGGTTGTTATCAAGTGAATCTCTAATCTTCATAGAAATATTGCCAAGCTATGTAACTCTGGGTACATTCCTCGTCTCCTTGCTCATATCAAGCAGCCTTCGCCATCCATGTTTTCAGAGAAGCAAACTAGCCGGTCAATGCATTAATACGACTTAGAGATCTGTGTGATTTTATCTCAATTTCTATGTGATTTATCTTATTTGAATTCCAAAAGATCTTAGCACAACTTATTAATCTATTGGATTTGAATTTAGTTGGGCTTATGCCTATATTTTGTTCCATCTTTACTGAAAATTGTTTCAGTCAACTCATCTGGCTGGATTCTTTTATCTATATTCCAAACTGAATACGATTTTAGTAGCATTTCTTGTTTTATATCTGAAACCAATCCCAATTTGGTTTTGATACTTGATAGTGCTCTCTGTGAAGCTAGCCCAGTAAGGATCTGTTTGAATAAGGTTTTTTTTTTTTTTTTCCTCCTTATACAATTCGAATCAGCCTACTTCAAAAGCTTTTGGATATTTGAGAATATAAAATCTAGTATTGACTGATTTTTCTTAGTTATATTAGCCCAATCCATAAGTCTGGTGGGGTCATCTGAATAGCCCTAGAAATCAGAAGAAAATCTTGTTCGGGATGATTTGTTTGATGTTGTAATGCGTATCTCGTCCGAAAGAACCAGAAAAAAAAAAACCGTTTGGCTCCATATAAAAAACATGGCCGCATTCGCTGCAGCACATGCCCATCATGTCCGAAAGAAACAAATTAAAAAAAAAAAAAAAGATCCGTCTTGGTTCATCAAAAACCATGGCCGCACTCGCTCGAGTCCACCATGCCGTGGGGCTCGGGAGCAGCCCATGTGCACCGGACTCCTCGACAAGCTTGAGAATGGAGCCAAAGAGGCTTTTTTTTACTTCATGCAAAAGTGTGACAGTGTCTGGACATGGACCGGTCTGTTCCTTGTCTGCTAGACATGAGAGTCATGAACCTATGAATTTATCGATTAGAGCACCAAGGCATGTGTGAATAAGACGAAAGCATGCATGGTTCAAGTAAAGAACAAGGACACGGAATCAAATTAACAGACAATAAGCCTATTAATGATAATAATAAAATAATCAAAATCTCAATAAAAAAAAATTAATTAAAAAATATTATTTGAAATGTAGTAAATAATCAATGAGAATAAATTTTGACACAATGACAAGATTACTTCGTCAAGAATGAGATATTATAAGTTCAAAATATGAAAACAATTTTTTTAAATAATAAAATAATAAAATATTTAAATATATATTTATTTTTAAGAGATACTGCTTCACTGGCCAGCAAGATTAGCTAGTAACCTTCTGTTGGTATTGGGTGCTATATACCTAGCTTCATTTATGATATTAACTGGATCCATGCATAGCCCATCACCATATTTTTGAGCTTTATTCTCCAACCATGCTAACTTAGATTTTGCTGAATAAAAAAATTAAGGAGGACAAATTAGACAAAATTAGTTAGTAATGTTGTGTCTGGTATGGTGCATTTGCTATGTGCTCGATCTCAAAGACAATAGTATTGAAATTTCACTTTACGGAGGTGTTTGGTTGGAGAAAGTGAGGATCCGAAATCAGAATCAAAATGGATGACTCTTATTTCAATCATTTGGTTGGAAGGAGTTTCATTCCGATTCTGACTTCGGAGTAGAATGGGAATGGCTCAATCTATATAAAACTCAATCCCTACTCTCTTCTATGGATTCAAATTTTCATTTTAATTCCGATTTCGATTCCGATCATTAACCAAATGCTTCGAGAGATTTGGCCATTTCGATTCTGATTCCAAGCCATTCCGATTTTTATTCCTATTTTAGTTTCGATTGTGAACCAAACACCCTCTACATTTAGGGGATGGTTAGTTCGTAAGTGGAATCGAAATTGGAATAATAATCAAATGGCTTTGAATCAGAATCGGAATCGAAATGGCTAAATTTTTCAAAGTATTTGGTTCGTGATTAAAATCGAAATCGAAATAAAAATTTGAATCTATAGAGAAGAGTAGGGATTGAGTTCTATATAAATTGGATCATTTTCATTCCATCCTACAATTAGAATCGGAATGAAATTTCTCCCAACCAAATAGTTAGAATGGGAGTCATATATTTTCATTCTGATTTTAGACCTCCGTTCTTTCCAATCAAACATACTCTTGTTACTTGTGCATCTTTTAAAGCAACTGTGTATCTATATAAAAGCTTGACAACTATTTGAGAGAAAGAGGACCACTTCGTTCACTTCTAAGGTACCTATGGTTGGTGCAACCTTTTGGGATTTTGAACCAGGAATCAGAGACCATGCTCGGATTAAGCATATAATGGATCAAATGCAGACGTCGGTTTTGCCGAGGTAGTTGCAATTCTAGCTAAGATGCACCATCCACTACAGTGGCTTATATGGTAGGCCTTGTTCTCCCTTTTAATTTTTTTTAAAAAAAGAAATGAACCATCAAGCATACCATAAAAAAAATACTAACAATGCCAACATGCACTTCCAGAGTTTTTAGGCTAACATTTGTAGGTAATTTGGACTGGCACCAATCCCAGTCAGATGCAGTATCAACAAATGGCGAACACGGAATTCTCACCTGCACTAATTCTTTGGCCATGATTTCACTTGCAGCACAGCAAAGCTCAATAGCAGAGTAGTTTCTCGTGAGAAATCGGATTAGGTTCATGGTTTCATTTATGAGGCATAAATGCTACATCGTTCCGGTTCGTGTTTGGGACGATCGTACTGAAAATTTTGAATGCTCGCGGTCCATGGTCAGAATTTCTACTGGCGGCAAATTCTGCGAGAATTCTTATTCGTGGCAGTCCATGCAGCGAATCCGGATGCCTAACGGTCGGCGCATGCGTTCTAGTGGGCCCCGCATGGCATTCCACGGCTGATGGCTGTCTCGGGGATCACAGCTATCGAGGGCCCAGAAGATCGAGCGGTCAGAATCATCCCATCTGTGGGGCCGCTCACGTTTGTGCCGTCCATGCGGTGGTAACCGGAAAAATAATTGGTTTTTTTGTTCCAACGGTAAAGAATAATTTTAACTGGTCTCCGGCATTAATATTTATTGATATTTATGGAAGCTTTCTTTTATTTTGAGTTCATGTAACCATAGCAAGCTGCATGCACTATTTGGATGTGCCTGGCATTAATTATACAGGTGATAATGCACATGGAGTGAGAATAACAAAGAGATGGGGACCAAAGGAAAAAATTGTTATATTAGAAGGATTTACAGACCGTTGAATTCCTGAAACCTAATTGGATAGCCAAGTATTGCATTTACTTCCAATTGTCGGTAAGATAAGAGAAGTGACGAAGGGAAGTAATTCATGAGATCAGGAAAAGCCATCAACCAATAATCCCTAAAGTTTCTATATAGTTTGTTATGCTTTTAAAGATGATTCATATTATAATTAAGAGATATGGAAGGTAATGGATTCTCTTTATCAACTAAATTCTATTGATTTAGTTTCTCTTCAATACATTTTTCTACCTTGCATAACTTACCATCTCAACAACTAATGCATACCAAAAAAGAAATAGAATTCTATCCTTATCATAAATTCTTATCTATTGAAACTTACAATGTCTAAATTGTGGATATGATGTGAGTGGCAACCCTTTTTGACTGCACAAAATCCTTCCTCTTCCTTCTTTCCTAAACTCCTCACATCTTTGAACATATATAGCAATTTAAAGTTCAAGCATACCCTAAATAACATGTATGCTAAATAATATGTACGAAAAGTCCATCTTTGGATATGATGTGAAGGGTATCGAAAATATGCATTTTAAATTAGAACATACCCTAAATAACATGTACCAAAAGTCCAAACCAAACTAAATTATTGTAAATATTTGAATTATTTTTCACATCCTTGCAATTGTCATTTGGGTAATAATTTAATTGACATTATTAAGATCCATGATGCTCACATGTGCAAAAAGATTGACATGATCCATGAAAAGTTGATTTTTTTTTTTTTTTTTGTTAGTCGTGAAGTTGATAGCTTTTGATTGCAGAATATATGCATATTCATTTCTTTATTGGAATTAGGCAAGAAGAAAGACATACTATTCTTGATATGGAGGAAGCACCACAGGTTAATACGATAGCTTAGAGAAAGTACAAATATATAAAAAATAGGTTTAATTAGCATGATAATCATTTTTGTTGGATCAATACTAAATTAAGCCTAGGATATACGAGTTATAGAGGTAAAGGTGAGAGTCCAAGCTACCCGTATTCTTGTCTACAAGGGCTTGAATGACTTGCTTGATTGGATTGTCGTTTCTTACAAATATTTCCATTTTCTAACTATGAAAAAAAAATTAACATGATTACTTTGATCACTATAAATGAGCTATTATTGAATCTTTTTCCTTTTGTTCCTGTCACTAATATTCTTTGATCTAGTTCATAGCAAGTTATTCTTCAGTAAGCATACCATGACAATAGATATTATAGGAAAAAAGTTTCTCTAATTCAATATGCAAAAAACAATAACAAAATTATGTAAACAAAGCTATTATACATCTACTGCATTTCATCCAAGACAAGAAATGATAAATTAAGAAAAACATCTCATGAAAAGCCAATACAATCAAGCAAATAATCCTACTTGAGGTAAAGATTGATGTGCTTGGATTGCAGTATCCTTATGAAGAAATTCCGACGGTTCTAAACCTTATTCACGCATGTAGTTAAATAAGTTATATCTCTGTCAAGTTAAAACTTTTGTTGCTTTTCTCTGTTTACCAAAAAAATAGTGCTTTTCTCCTATATAATTTTTAAAGCCTGGTTGCAAAATTCGTATTCTCTTAATAAATAAAAACATAAAATATATAAGATATAATGTGTTTAATCAAATGCTATATGAAAGCAAAACTTTCATGCACATTAAACTTTACTAAATTCTAACGCATAAGGTTGCAAACATTAGAAATTTATAACAGGGATCCGCAGAAGCCAAGTAGCAGGCCGAAGATTCCAGAGGTCTGGCCGAATTTGTCCATGAAAATTCTAAGCTTACGAACCTTGTATCCACTAGAAACCAAAATAAACATGAATACATTTAATTTATTTCATAATATTCATAAAGTTGTGCCATCGAGCAATCAGTTATTGGACAAAAGTAGTTGTATAATTATACAAAGAATATAATATAATAAAAGAAAGCGCGGACACTGTGTTCGCTTTTGTTAACCGAATCAAAACCGTCGTCTTTTCCTCTGACACTTTAAAAAGGAAAAAAAAAAAAACCCACCTTTTTCTTTAATTCCCCGCTGTATATCTTTTTCTTATGACGGCTTTCTGATTCCAATCGGAGGAAGACTTCTTGGAGCAGCGAGCTTAGGGTTTCGGCGGAGGTTCGTACAAAGCCCTCCTCGTTTGTTTTTATTATAATTTTTGTTCTTTCGACGAGATTCTGTTCGATCTCTCGTTGGGAAGCGCAAATCCGTGCAGGACTTCCGTGATTAGATGCTTCCTCCGAATCTTTCATTTATGCAATATTGCAGTGATTTTGTTGTCCAATTTGTAGTTCGGAATTTATTTTTCAGGATTTGATGGTGGGCACTTCGAAATTTTTGGAAATTGCGGCGATACTTGAGCGATTAGTTTTGGCGAATTATATATGGATATTTGATGTTTGTGATGGATGCAATTGAGTCGGATCTGATGAAGGATTCGGAACTTGAAGAATTCTCTGTTTTTTTTTCCCGAAATTTTCGGCTTTTTTAATGGAGAGGACAAGGCGGATTGCCAAGAATCGAATCGAATCGATTCGTTCTTTCCTTGTTTTGGTAGAATCCATTCTTTCTTTCCTTCAAATCGATGTTTTTTTGAGATTGATTTGGTGATTCCGTCTTTATGGAAGCATACAAAATATTTACGATGAATTCATCGTAGGTGTTAAAAAAAATTCGTTTTTTTGAGTTTTTTTATAGTAATTTGAGCTCTCCTGCACGTGGTTCTTAATGGCTCTTCTCAAAACCCTAGGATCTCCTCAATTTTCCCCAGAAATAGTTTAAATCTCTCCCGTGCCTCGAATTACGGTTGATCCCCAGGCATAGCCGTCGTTGCAGGCTTTTTACCTTGTTTCCGTTTACTGTTTTACCATACGTAAACCACGCCTTCCTCGCTGCCTAACATTCCCCCACTCCATTAAATTCCCTTCCTTTCCAGTGCGAAGGGTTTTGGAAGGAACCCACCCGACCATGGCGCTCTCGTGAGAAGGACAGAAGACAAACAACCAAAACATCGTTTTTTATGTAATAAAGAAATGGGTAGAATACACCATGTCATCCATTGTTTAACGCAGCCTCTGCGGTTATTCCGAACCTCCTGCCGGGAGTCTTTGTATGGTCTGGCTCAGAAGGCAGACATCGCTACCTTTCTCGTTATCCAACGGCCTCCCGGTGCCTGCCATCCACGTCGCCTGCTGGAAAATCCGGCCCGATCTGCGTGATTTGGCCTTCTTGCAATGAAATCAGAGTGCCCACTTCCCGTTGATAGCTGCATTGCCCAATTCCCCCCTATTCAGATCTCCCTCTCATCATCTTTTATGGGTTTGTGAACAAAACAGCTCCTTTTTTTTGTTTTGCTTTTTTGTGTATGGGTGTCTCTTTTTCTCTTTCTAGCCTTTGTTTTGTAGAGAAATCTTTTTGCTTGATGTTTCAATTCCCCTCACTCGAATAGTGTCTATTTGTGGCAGATCTGAGGATCTGGTGCCATCGCTGCAGACAGTTTGGTTTATGAAGTGTCCATCAATGTGGTTTGATTTGGAGGGGATTGTCGATGGATGTTTGTAAAACCGAGCATCCAGGGGCTGTGATGCAGCAGAAGACAGCCCAGACGGAAGATAACCGAAGGCTGCCGTTGGTCCCTTCTGAGAAGAACAATGCCGCCCCAGCCACCCGCAAGCTGCGGTCAAGGGAAATTGCTTCAAGGTACAAGTCTGGGATCTCCTCAACTCCTCTTTCAACTCCTACCACTCCGAGGCGAGGCCCATCGACGTCCCCCATGCCAGGAACTTCACTGCCGAAGAGATCCCAATCAGCAGACAGGAGACGACCCTCTACACCGTCAACAAGGTCCTCTGTGCCTTCTTCCCCATCATCTAGGCCTTCCACACCCTCTTCCCCATCTTCAAGGTCTACCACACCAGTGCGTGATGTGGTGACTGAGATGCATAACACTTCACGGCGGTTGCTCAGCAGCCGGGCTCCCGATGGCTTGTGGCCTTCAATGCGGAGTCTGTCTTCTTCTTTTCAGTCAGAATCTGTTTCAGTTCCTTTCAGTAAAAGAGACAAGGCGGTTACAAGTGTCTCTTCAGATCGCACATTGAAGTCCTCCGCCAATGTGGCGGCAGAGAGGAAGAGGACTCCTTTGAGAGGGAGGAATACCTCTGAGCAATCGGAGAATTCTAAGCCTTTGGAGAACTCACGGGCAAGGGTCATGGATCAACACCGTTGGCCTGCTATGATTAGTGGGAAGGTGTCTGCAAATGCCTTGTCAAGAAGTGTGGATTTCACTGATGGAGTCAAAAAATCTCAATCTTCATCAATTTCGTCTCGAGGAATTTCACCAAGGAGAACACCTGCATCTGATAGTGCTGGTAGTGGCCTCCAACACTCATTAAGTGAGGTGGCAAGGCGGCCGGCTGTTGATGGAAGTGGAAGAGTACAGCGCGATATGAGTTTAAGTGTAAATAACCCTTCACATCTTTCAGGGAGATCTTCGTCAGCAACACACCCTAGTAGGACTCAGTCATTACCAATTCAAGCTTTATGTCGCCCTTCATCACCGAATAAGGCTTTATCAGCAACATCCTTAGCTAGGGGAATGCTGAGTCCATCCCGATCAAGACCATCAACGCCAAGACCATCGAGTCTACCCCGGTCAAGACCATCATCCCCTGTGTCCTCATCTAGCAGCACAACTAGTCGAGCAGGTGTGACATCCTCCACATTCAACTATATTGTTGATATGCGGAAAGGAAAGAAGAATGCAAGCCACATAGAAGATGCCTATCAGCTGCGGTTGCTGTGCAATAGGGTCCTGCAGTGGCGCTTTGTCAATGCCCGAGCAGATGAGACTCTATCCATTCAGAAAATGAGGGCAGAGGTAAGGATTTGATGCCTAAGAAATTAAATTCTTGTATTACTGTTATACTGATATATGAAAAAGATCATGCACATTTCTGGATCTTTTGTTCTAGAGGTTTGCTTGGCATATGAGATAGTGAACTTTGTTAGCACTGGCATTCTTTCCAGATGGATTTATTTGGAGTGATACATAATGCTGCATGCATGGAGTCACTCTTCAGTCTGGTTTCTGACATAGTGTTTTTCACCTTTTATGCAATTGGGATAGCATCTGAGCTGATTTCTGTACTAAAAATTCTTACTTATGTGTGCAGTTAGTTAATTAATGTACAGCGATCTATCATTACTCTCTTTCATGCACTTCAGTTTCGGCGATCACCGTCTTTCATGCACTTTAACTTCCGTTCTGATACCTGTTTTTGAGTGTTATGAGAACACAAATCGGCTATCCTGTAATCGATAGAATAGAAAGAAGAAAATTTTGTCTGATTGTATAAATTCTGGCTTCTTTATTGTTGTGCATTGAACTTTCAAGTTTGGTTCTTGTATGACTACACAATTACCATTGTTACAGTCGAGCTGCAATGGACTTTTTGTTGCCAATTGGCAGGGTAACATGATTATTTTAAATTTGATCTCCTGAAACAGAATATCCTATACAATGTGTGGAATACAACTTCAAAATTGTGTGATTTTGTTACCATGAAGAGGATTGATGTGCAGCACTGGAGGCAAGAAATGAAGTTGGCCATGATTTTGAACGAACAAGTAAGATGAATGGTGACTTATCCAATGTTCTAAAACTTAATTTTGGCTGCTGTTTGATGATGATTTTTATCTTAAGTGTTAGTTATTCTGTCATGTTTCCTTTCATAGTATATAGATAGACAATATATAATGTTGATTTGCAGTCAAAAACTTTAAAAGATTTGAGGAATAGTAAATTTACGTTTGGCAAACAATCTGAACGTAGCTGCAGTTTTCACAATTAATTACCCATGTATGTGTATCTTTTGAACCAAAACACTTGCAATTTTGAAAAACAAAGTAGAAGTTGGTATATTAACTACAAGTTGAGAAAAGAAGTAGCTTATGTTAGATATGTTTTCATAGATGAGCTCCTGACTTGTGCGCTCTTTTTGTTTATGGACTATATCAGAATGTGTTCCATTGGTAAGTACAAGATCTATTGATGTGGAACTAGTTGACTTAAGGTAAGTACTAGCATACCCATATTGTTTAGGAACAAATAAATGGTGTGCTGTACCATATCGAGTAGAGTAATGACACCTGCTGAATGAAAATAGTTACGATCATTATTAGAATAGGAAGCCTAATTTGTTGAGACGAGATTGCTTATAAGGTTAGTCATTGAATGATGTCATATTTTGAATATTCACAAATGCATCATGCATCCAGAAACATCTCAGATGTGCATGTTGATGTTTAGAGCTGCATACATCACAGAAATAAAATTCAAAATAAATTGTAACAACTTTGTATCGTTGATATAGTATGATACTTGAGATTCATTATCAGCTTACATAACAAGATTTATAGCTGTACCTGTTACTGAATCAATGCCAACTTCAATGCTTATGGCTTGCTAGATTTTTTGAGGCAGCTTTCTGAATTTGCTTTGGAACTTTGGCATGACAGTATTCTTGAATGGCCATTGGGCCTTGAATGATATCCAGCTTGGTCTCAAGCTTGTATATAGCCAAATTTTCTTCATCTTAATGCTGAGGATCTAGTTCATGCCCTCTTGTACTCCACTGGTTTTCAAGGAGTGCTTCTGGGCAAGCTGCCCATTTTACCCTGAACGAATACCATGGTTATTGGCAGCAATATTGAGCTGACATCCCCAACACCACATAAATGCTATAAGTTTATGCAGACAATGTCATTATCTTAGTCAGATGACCAAGCATAGAAGATGATAGAATTGCTGACAATTGAAGTTAACATGTATATAAGCTACCTAATGAATGCATTGCTCCATTAAGAAATTATGAACTATATAACTTTGTAATAATTCTTATTGTAAATTAAGCTTGAATTGGCTAAGGGTCCAATTTCATTCAAATCCATTCATAAGTACCATAAATCTAATCACAAATACCATAATCAGCTTGCGGTCGGCCTAAATAGGCTTGTGCTATAGTGTCCCGTAGTTTACCTAGGCCATGGGTTGGGTCTGCTCTGATACCCATTGTAATGATCCATGACCTCATCTATAAGGGCTATATAAAAGATGCTATTTAGGCTCCTTGGCTCTATATAAGTATCCGAGATCTACTCAGTGTATAGTCAATATGGAACTAAACACATGCTTGAATAGGTCCTCACAAATAGGCATTGTATAGTAATGTGGTTTCTACTGCTGACAACCATGTTTCCTACAAATTTTGTTAATTAACCCCATTTTGTAATAATGGGGTGGTTGAAAGGATTGGGGGATGTGATGAAGCACTTTGTTTCTATTCTTATAAATAAAGAGTCTCTAGGTTAATTTTGATCCCTTGACCGAACATTTCAGAAGTTTCCTCAGCAAATTGCTACCAAGTAGTGGAAGATGCAGATGTGGGGTTTTGTGCCTCAAGCCCCAAAAGTTGGTTGAAATCTTAAAATATGGTGCTAGAATGAATTTGCTAAACTTTCTGGTCAATTTAATAAAAAGGAATAATCTCTCAGAATTGTTTTGAATTGTACATGGGAACATTCAAAACTTGCAGCTCATAATATTTGATTTAAGCTTTATGATATTTATAAAATGAATATGAACAACCGGAATAATTCTTATTTGTGACAATGCTACCCTTTTTTTCTTATTTATTTATTTGTTTCTTGCACTATGATCATGACCATAGTCGAATTGAAGCTTTTGCATGAAATTGTTTGATGTAGATGGCATACCTTGAAAACTGGGCAGCATTGGAAAGAGAACATTGTAATACTTTATCAGGTGCAACTGAAGCTCTAAAGGCAAGCACGCTGTGCCTTCCGGTTACAGGAGGCACAAGGGTATGTAAATATTGAGAATGCTAATATCAGAATGATTTTTTGCCCTTTTATAATTTCAGATCGTCAATAATGTTTTCTAATAATTTCAAATTATAAATAGTTTTTTCTAATGATTTTTAAGGAACGGCATTGAATTTATTAATAACATGTTATTAGTTCAAGCAATGCACCATAATATGTTGATCATCCTGCTTATACAGGCAGACATGCTTTCTATGAAGAATGCTGTTAGTTCAGCAGTTGATGTCATGCAAACCATGGGATCATCTATCTGTTATGTGCTATCAAAGGTGAGATTTAATACAACATGCCACTTAAAGTCCAAATACATTGTTTTTATTCTTTCCCTTGCTTTAGAACCTGCCATAGAACCAGTAAGGTCCTCCTATACAAGTCCTTAGGAGATTGTATTGAGTTGTTTGATTATTTATTTGTGTAAATAATTTTATTAAGGAAACACTTAAGCAATAAACAATGTATTTAAATAAATTAAGAAAATGAAGTGGCTTTTGATAGTGGTGATAGGAATTTGTGCTATATAATATATTGCTTCATCCCTAATGCATTGATTGTTGGGCTATATAATATTATGTAAAGTTTTTCGGACCAAAGATCGCTATGTTGGTATTAGGGTTGGTGACGGTTGCCTGGCGATATGGTTCGGTATGGTACCATGCTATTCCATGGCAAGCCCATATAGACATAGTAAAGCCTGAAGGGGGGGGGGGGGGAGAGGCGGGAGAGAGAGGGAGAAGGCTGGCTGAGGGTCGGGGAGGGGTGCAAAAAGACAGAGGAAGGGCTATACATTTTGGTTCTTTGTTTCACTCAAAATAGGGGATCCTGGGGGGGGGGGGGCTTTTTTATTTTGAAAAGATTAAGTGAAGTCAGCAATCCTCTTGCCTACTTCACTTATTTTTTTTTTAAATAAAAAAAGCTGACCATTGAGTGAAGTTGAAAAGATTAAGTGAAGTCGGCAACCTTCTTGCCGACTTCACTTATTTTTTAAAAAATAAAAAAGGCTGACAATTAAGTGAAGTCAGCAACCCCCATGCCGACTTCACTTAATTTCTTCAAAATAAAATGGGGCCTTCTTTAGGACCCCTGTTTTGAACAAAACAGAGAACTAGAGGGCGAAGCTCTTCCTCTGCCCCTCCTTGCCTTCTCGGCCCTTCATCGGCCTCCACCATTCTTCTTCCTCTCTTTGTCTCTCCCCCTCTCTCTTTTTTCTTCTCTTTACTTCTCCCTCTCTTCCTCCTTTATTAGTTTCTTGATGTAAAGGCTAGAACCATCCCAATTCGCTTTTGGTACAGCTCGGTACGCCTTGGACCAGGCAGTTCACAATGGCACTATTGACCTTTATCAGGACTTTTCTTTTGTTTACAAAGAGCTAAATTTTAATATTATTTATTGGATGTTTCATTGATTTGCTTTTTTGTAGTGATTGTTTGTTCTTTCAATCGATGAATCTCTTAATTCTGCGGCATTAATTTCACTAGTCACGTCACTTGCATTTTAGAGGGCTCTTTCATATTTGCTACAACAGAATTTCTTGTGCTATTAGTGGAACTTCACTATTATTTAATGAAATTCTCAAATAACAAGCAAATGTAGAGAATAAACTCATTATGTTGACTAAAGTGGGGATGGCATTTTATCTAGCACCATAAAGATGGTTGAGACTATGAACTCAGACGACATTACCGTTAAGGCATATTTGTCTAACTCCATACCTTAGTCAACTAGGAGAAAGAATCCGGTTTGAGGAGTCTTGGTATTGGACTAGGAGCAGTGAAAGTCATCTGGTTTTTGCTTAAGTGGCCAGACCTGTGACCCACTCAGTTCAAGCCAAGCATTTTAAAATTGGAGCATGACATCCTCTTAGTGGATGACAAATACCAAAATGATAGAGATCTTGGTTAATCTCGGCCAAGATGGGAAGTTGGGACAAATAGGGAGGGACTGAGATATTTCGAGATATCCGCAGATATTAAGGTGAACCAAGATCTTGGAATCCTGGCTAATACAGCTATCCTGATTCTATCTCCCATTTTCAACATTGATTTGAATGTCTAGTATTATAAAAAAAAGACCATTACAACTGAGTAAGACATATCAGCCAAGGCCAATATTTTGATTTCATATTGGCTGATATAGCAGGATATAATGGTTTATATTGGCTGAGATAATAAGGGCGGAGATATTAATTAGTTCTATTGGTGGGTGCCTGAGATTGACATAAACCTAATGACTTGACCCAGATGAAAACCTTGGTTCAAACCATGAGTATGATTCGCTAATGCCAAGATGGAGGTAAGTAATTGATTTTTTTTTTTTTTTTTGACTCTTTGCCTCCATTCGGAAAATAGGCCAGTAAACTTGTGCTTCTTAGCTGCAATTACTTTGGCTTGTCAGTCTTTCAAACTTCGCAAGTTACTTTTTCTTTAATTTTTAGATTAAGATAGCAGGAACAATGAAAGTAGTGAACTTATACAGAATTTAATAAATGTGGAAACAATAACTATGAAAAAACATGATTAAAAATTAGCTAATGATTTTTTATTTATAGCTATACTTTTAGAACAAATATGTTATATACTAAAAGAGATAGACTACTCCCCTTGCGGTAGGTTTTGACCTTTGATTCCATCAGGGCAGAATCAATGATGGGCATGTAACTGAGGATGCATATTTTCTATCATGATCTATAAATTTAAAATACCTTTAAAATCCAAAATACATTTTGAAGTTCATTTACCTATGTATCAAGTGGATAGAAAATGGACAATATTAATGGTGCTTATCATCACATCATCATCATGATTACCATCATCCAACCATTTTCCCTTCAAATGTGGTGTTGGCTATAAAAAATGGTTCCAAGGTGAGAAGAAATTGTGGAAGGATTGATCAAGTCTTATGTCTGATTTTAGGCTTAAAGTTGACTATCCAAACTTGGTCCAAATTCCTAGGCTAGACAAATTTAGGCAAGAGATGATCATGCCATGAAATTTATATGGCAAGTTGGTGAACTAGATGCTTGAACTTAATGTTTGCATTTTTGGCTTATACAGCCAAGAAACAACCCTCCAAAGTCCCCCTAGACTTGCGAAGAGTCTATATGAAGGGGTAAGATTATGACTTTTTATATAAGAAGTTATATTCATCTCAAAAGCACAAGCTGAAGAGCCATATATAATGTACTATGCATGGTTCACTGTAGTGGATTGTACCATCATGTAACTGGAAAAATACCACACTGTACCGATAGCAAATTGGTTGCCGGAATGCACCTGTGTCGACATCATACCAGCATGTACTGGTATGGATACTGCAATCGGTACTGCAAACCTTGTTACTATGAAGGCCAAATGGTACTATTAATGTGTTAAAGCAGGGGATAACACAAAATTTTGCATCCCCACCTTTGATTATGAACTACACATTTTAAAGTATCAAAATTTAATTTAATTGTTTTGGTGCTTCAAAACCATAAATCCTATCAAAACATTGTAGTGAGCCATAAAATTATTTGCTAGATGCATACGTAAATGACCTTCAAAATATGCAATTTTTGATTTCTGGTTATATGTTGTAGTTCATGAGCGGTGCACTCAATTTAGAACACCATCATGATTTTGGATGAGCAGGTTTGAGGCTTCAGTCCTACTGGAAGGAGAATAGTTTATCTCATAACATAATATATTTCTGGCATTTTCTTTGCTACAAGTCAGAATTAGGCTCCAGCAACTGATGGATGGAGGATAGTCTATTTCGTAACATAATATATTTGTGGCATATTCTCTCTTACAATTCAGTCTTACTGGAAGGAGAATAACCACCTGATAACATAATATATTTTTGGCGTACTCTGTTACAAATCAGAATTTCAGCTTCCGCCCGTTTCTGTGCAACACTATTGAACTCATGTTCAAGAGGAGTTTCATATAACATATATCAGGCCTTTGTCAGTTGAATTCATAAATTCATGTTGACCATTGTATAATGCATGCATTGTCTCTAGTGAAAGTTGGTTGGGCTTTGCCGACTCCTCTCTCTCTCTCTCTGAAAAATGCATGTGTTGGTAGATTAAGTGAGTTTTACTGGGAAGGTGGGCATGTATACAATAGGGAATTTTTTACTATACCTTGGGTAGATATATAACAACAAATAGATGAACATCTAACCATTATGCTTATGCTTGTAAACACGTCATGCACAGTGCTGTTGTCCTTTAAAGGTGCTTAAGGACTCCTGTTACTGTTGGTATGTTTATGGAGTCATGAATGTGAAATCTTTGTTACAATGCAACAAAAATGGCAAATTGAAAAAATAATATTAATTAGAATGCTTCACTTGATGTGTTGTGGGAGGTAATTGAGGGACCTGTGAGTTAGTTACTTTACAATTGGCATCACTGGAGAACATCAGATACCTTTACCCTTGACATCACTGGTGAGCATTTTCAGTTCAGATGCTGCTTCCCATTTATGATGGAACATTTAAAGTGGGTGATTTTTTAAACACATCAAGCACTAGATTTGAGGACTTCTGTCTTGATGTTGATGTGTTGTTATGCAGCAAAATTGGCGAGAGAACAGTCTGGCTATTCTGGACCTGATTTTTGTAACTGTTTTTTGGGTGGGGTTGGGGGATTAGAGGTTTGATGGTTAACTTGATTACCTCTATCTTTGGCTTCATTAGAGAGCACTGTTAGTTCAGATGGTGATCCCATGTCAGAGGAATCTCCAACTTTATTTTTTCTTTTTTTGATCAAAATAGTGGGAGAAACCACCAGGCATTTTGTCTTATTAGACATTAAATGGGTGCAAAAGAAAAGGAAAAAAAAAAAAACAGAAAGAAAATGAAGGACAAATAAAAAAATAAAAAAAAATAAAAAAACAGATGTATAGAAATGGGATATGAGCTTTCAGTTTATTCTGAAAAGTCTATCAATTTCTTAGCAAAAGAGGACGGAAAGTTAGCCAAAGGTTGTGGAGGCACCTAGAAATGTCTCCATCATATCATGCTCTCAGACATTTGGATTAATGAATTGCAAGTATGCTTCAATTTTTAACTGAGCAATATATGCATTACTTCTTTGCTGATATGATTATGAGTTACGACTCACTAAGGGCTGAATGTTAGGAACGATATGCCCTTATATGCTTCCTTACAGATCGGATGTTCCTTTTTGGTAGTTGCTGGTTTAATTTTGACATGTTCTAGGTGATCTGAATGTCATTGTCAGTAACTCTGATGGCACTTGACTTGGGAAGATGAATATCCAATGTGCCTACTTTTGGAAAAGCTAAAGAAGTTTCTAAGTTATTCGCTTCAAATTTCTTTCTTTCTTAAAATGTGAAATCATAAGCCATTGAATCCTAGCTGGATTATGGTGCTTTTTTTAAGGTTTGAACATTGACTCATGACCTGAGGCTAAATGTTTTGCAGGTAGAGGGCACAAAAGCTCTGGTTTCTGAATTATCAGGTGTTGCAGCCAAAGAAAGAGCGATGCTTGATGAATGTAGAGAATTATTAGCTTCAGCTGCAGCTATGCAGGTATATAACAAGATACGCTCATAATGCACACAGAAAGCACATCTTAAATTAATTATATTGGAAGAAAGCACAATCACAGATACATTCCTGTATCAGCTACCATTCTGCTATTGGCTGCACAATGCTCAAGTTATATCAATTTTTTCTTTGTTTTATGTTTTCTTATTCAATATCTGTGAAGCAATTTCTGTTATTTTAGTCACGCACTGAATGCTAGCATTGTTAACTCGCTAATGCTGACTCCCATGGCAACAAGCATCCTTCTTATTTATCGGTAGAGTAGAAGGATTATGTCATATAGTAGTTACCAGCACTTAACCTTCTATTATGAGGGGTGGATAAAGGATCAGAACATAAAGTGCATAAGTTTCTATAAACAAATTATTCCTATTAACCTCATTCTAGTTTATAAGATCCCTCTAAGATTGCACTAAACAAAAGCAAACATGAATCTGTCTACTAATGAGACAACATGAACAATACTGGTCATATGTTTTGGTAAATCTTGTCACTTCCCAACACCGGTTGATGCTATTTGAAACCACTTTCTCGAAAGGGCTTTTAATTTAATCGTCTTTATGCCAAAGTCCATGCTTTAAGCCAATGGCCTCTGGCTGATCTAGAATTGCATTTACACCTGGGAAAGCTTTGCTGGAGTTGCAAATTTAAGGCGTTTTGCTACATCACTGTTTCTTATAACTTCCCAATATCAAAAGGGAACCAAGAGAGCCACCACTAAAGCTATCATAACCCAGGAATTTGGCGTTGGTCTCCATTTTGTTTTTAGACACAACATTCCTCAAATGGGGGTTGGCGATGATCTTTTGAGTGTTCAGTGTGACAAGAATTAGGTGCTTTAGGTTTTATTTTTGTGAGGTGCTACTTTATTCTGTACTGCTGTTGATTATTCTATGTATGTATGAGATACTGGCTGCTATTTGTGAGGAAGAAAAGGATCCAGGTTCCATGAATATACTTTACGTGATTATCAAGCCTACCAAACCCTAGGCACTGCATCAGTAATAATAATATAAGGCTCATAATAATATGATCCTTATTTTTCTCTACTTCCATTTTAGTAATAAATGCAGCAAAATACACAGTTTGCATGTTAGACATCAGACTATTTTTTTTTTTAAACTATTATTCAGAGAAGATCAAACTTTGATAGGTTCTTACAATTTTTGGAGGAAGATAATCGTGAATCATACTAAAAATTCATTTACATGATCTTCATGGATTTAAAATAGAAAGCAGCACTTCAGCTCAGGAAATTTGGCTTTTTAAGGTTTTAAGCATTTTAGACATGCTCCATGGGGTGCTCTACTGTTTTGCCTTTTCTTGGGGTCCTAAAGGGTCCATATCCATGCCTTCTAGTTGGGAAAAAAGGAAGTCAGTCTCGCTTGTTAGTCATGTGATTTGAATATTGTGTTCACACCATCATCCCATGGATGAAGTCATATGGTTATGCACGTTTCTGTGCACACACTCGATAAATGCATGTGAAAATAAGAAATCTCAGTTGATGATCTTCCAAAAATCAGGTGCAGGAGGCTAGCCTTAGAACACATCTCATACAGTTGAGACACGACGCATGTAAGCTGGAGTAGCCCCACAGGTCAGTTAAGCAACCTCCAGTGATGATCAGAGCCCAGTGCTCTCTGTGGCTAACATCTTACTATCGGTACAGATAACAACATCTGTTAGGCTTAGTGACTGTAAATTTGTTTACTG
Source organism: Elaeis guineensis (assembly GCF_000442705.2). Taxonomy (NCBI): domain Eukaryota; kingdom Viridiplantae; phylum Streptophyta; class Magnoliopsida; order Arecales; family Arecaceae; genus Elaeis; species Elaeis guineensis. Next base: position 3,525,302 of record NC_026000.2, read on the forward strand.
TGGGTGGTCACATTCGTGTTGTTTCTTTCCTTTTTTTTCTTTTCGTTTTTCCTATCTTTTTTCTCTTTATTCTCTTCTTCTTGCAACAGGCTGAGCTATATTCTTTCCCCATGTAATTTTTTAATCACACAAATGGAAAGAAAAAGAATGCAGTGAAATGAAAGCTAAAGGGTAAAGGAGTCATGCACAACGTGCTTGTTTTTTTTTCCCTTTCTTGAAGCGTAAATTGTTTGCAAATAACCTAAAGATAGTTCCCTTGCTGTGCATTTAGTTGAGATTATTTTGATCTTTCTTTCTGTCAACAAGTGACCGTTGGCACGGGCCAGCTGGGTCATGATGATTTCTAGCACGATTTGATCTGACTCTTTATTTTGTTGTTGATTTTGGATGGAGCTACATCTATCATGATGTCTTGGCCACATTGACTTTGCTAGCAATTCTTTTGATCTATATAACAGAATCTTGCAATTGCATGCTTTGCATGATTTGATGTAGCAAGTATTGAAACTGAATTTTTATCCTTTTTTTAAAGAACTTCTTTGCCCTCTACGTGCACCTATGCCATTCTCTTTGGGCGGAAGAGCTCATGCACTGGAGCCTGCTCTTAATTTTCTTGCTTTAGAGACCAGTCTTTCATAACCTTATAGATCAAATCAGACTCCATCGGCTAGACCTCAACTTCTTGAAGCACTTTTTGAGCATCAGATATGGAAAGGTGTCTCGATCCAAAGAAACTCTTCTGTGTTCGTGCCCGGTATAAGTACATATTATTATTTAAACATTTGTGTTTTTTTTTTTTTTAATGTATGCTAGCTTTCTTTCTCTAAGGAAAGAACTATAAATACTTTAGGATTCTAGAATTCTTTTCATATTATGACCTTAAAGATTTTCTAAATCCATGGAGTTCCATTTTAAATAAAGATTATACAAGGACCCTATGAGATGCCTTTTTTTTTCTTCTTCTTTTTTATAAATAGCAAATGCCGGATCCTTCTTTCTTGATTGCTTTTCCTCCTTTAGTTACATGTTGGAATACATGCCATTAGGAGCTCTTACATTTTTCCCCTTTTTTAAATTTTTTGGAATTCTATGAAGTTTAGTGTGGTTATAAAAACAGTACAGCTATGCAGGGTATTTGGATTACAAAGAAAAATCCAGTTATAAAACATTCTCTTCTATATGACTTCGTATGATGCTGCGGTTTCTAGTCTTGTTCAGCTTTTGGTGTTGTTTAGATAAGAATAAGATTCAAAATCTAAAGGTAAAGATGCTATTTGGCATCATTTTCAATTTTTTAAAATTTAAAATATTTTATCTTATTTTTAATATAAATATATTTGATATAATTAATTATTTTAAAAATAAATATAATAATGCTAACTAAGATGTTGATAGTAATAGTGAAGCGAATGGAATGTAATAGTGGTGATGGTTGCACTAACAATATGGTGGTATGGGATGATGATGGTGGAGTGATAAAGACGATGATGGTGGCCATAGTGGTGGTAATGATGTAGCGAATATAACTAGATTAGTTGTTGTGTAGTAGCAATGATGAAGGTACGTTGGTGTTAGAAAGATGGTGGTGGTGGAAATGATAGTAACCATAGTTATAGTGATAATGGTGGTAAAAATAATGACGATAATGGTGGTAGTGATAGCAAGAGATATGAATTTTTTGTTCTTAAAAATTGTGAAAATACAAACTTTTTAGTTTTGTTTGAGCTAAACTAATAATATATTTTTTAAAAAATAAAATAAAAATAATACCACTAAATATGTGTTTATCTCAATTCTTGTGATTTGATTTTTAATATATAAAAAAAAACAATGCCAAACCTATTAATACTATATCAGATTTGCTTTTTTGTTCAACCTTTCTCATGCTTCATCTTCTCGTTCTTGTTAATTCTTATCCCCAGTCTTTTTTTTTTTGATACATACAGACAATCACACCACTTTAGTGTGGGTGCAGCCCAAAAAGTTGGAAAACAAAAGATCCTATAGGGTTTGCAGATAGGCCTCATCACATCGTCTGATCCAATCTCCTGTGCTCAGCAATATATGATACATCTCAATTTGCCGTACTGTTCATCTCTCGAAAGACATGTTGAACAGATATTGTGCTGAAATCACGGAGGGAGCTTCAGATGTCATGGAGGAGTGGATGGACCTCCAATTGCTTCAACTCGTCCTGGATTCAGTTGATAAATGTGGCAGAATCATCCTTTATGAAAATTCTCTTTGTCCGCAGATCCTGTCTGGCGCAGATGATGTCCATTCAAACAGCTCAAAGCTCAACTTTTGGGATGGAATGTTCAAAAAGATGTGAGCATCCCACCACTAGTAATTTGATGTTCGGACCTTGGATGATATAGCCAGCATCATCCTTGCCATCCTTAATACTATCATCAAAGTTAACTTTGACAAATCTCGAAGGAGAGTGTTTTCAGAAAATGAAAAGAACTTTCGAGGTTACTATAGGAGTAGCATGGGAGTCCCAAAAATCTAGGGTGTACAGGGATAGACTAATAACATCAAAATAGTTGTACTCCATAGCTAAGCAAATAGCTCTCTTCAGTATCCAATGCACAAGCACAAATTCGGCTTCGAAGATCAGACTATTCTTGAAAAGTCAGATCTGATGAGCGACATATACCATCCTGTCTCTTTAGGTATAGATCGATATCTCGATCATACTCCGACAGATCATATTTAGGAAGAGGTCCAGCAAGACCCTCTGCTCACTCCCCAAGGTTGACCACCCGTTATCCTCCAAAAAAATCTTGCCGTTGTACAATGCAGGAGGGCGTGCTTCATTAACTCGTACTCCAACCTGTAAATCGAACAAAAAATTGGAAGCTTCATGCCTCTGTCCTTGAATAACGCATGTGTCGAAAGCTGATCCCAATAACCTTTCAGAGAAAGAGTCTTATCTTGGGACGAACAGCCACTCTCTATATCCAAGCATTCTCGATTCTCCTATCCAACACAGGCCTGTACATCATGAAGAGGTCTCTCATAAGAAACTTAGGGCAACATGATCAGCCCTACACCCTTAAATCCTAACTCCGATGGATAGGAATCAAAATAGCAAGAATCTGATTAACAAGCTGACCATCAAAAAGACAGATGATATCTTAAGCTCTCCAACCCTTGTCGTCAGTAGTGATCAAGTAATGGACTCATAGATGGTCGTCCACCTCTATGCTAACATAGGTTGATCAATGGAAGAGGGACAAGTTGGAAATCTAGATATCTTAGTTCACATCAATCGATATCCCATCCCCAATCAATCATTTGACCTGAGCTAATGTTGCTGGGGTGCAGGCACAAATCTTCTTCTAAATGAAGGAACAACCACGATTAGTTTGGATCTGGGATTCCTGACTTCACATCCCATATCGAGCCCTCATCATCTTGCTCTATAAATAATCGAAGTAGATGAAGAATCTAGCAGCATGTCTTATAATCATAGCCTCCCTCCTGTTATAGACTGAATCCCAAAACCCCCATCCCTCACAGGTTGGTAGACCACCTCCTAGGGCACTAGGTGAAGTCCACGACCATCATATCTTGAGCCCATAGAAAGTTCTAAGGAACTGCTGCTCTAACCTCCTAAGATAAGAGCTCGGTACAATCATATTCACCAAGAGGTAGACCGAAATAAAACTCAAGACCGATCTCACGAAGATAGCCCTATCCATTATGGAGAGGGCATTGGCTTGCTAGCCTTTGAGGTGATCCTGGACCAGCTATTCCATGAGTCTATGGTTGGCCCTTCGAAGTTTTCATTTTATGATAGGAATCCTCAGATAGGTCAGAGTCTCGGTCTACTGTAGGATCCCCAACCTATCCCGAATTATCTGCTTCACTTGGACCTTGGTCTTGGGGCTAAAGGTGATCATGAAATTTTGCAAGTTCACAAGTTGGCTAGAAGTCTGATGCAGAATAGAAATGGGGATGGGCTAGATAAGATTCTAATCGACCAGACAAACTTTAAATTCAAGAAATGATTCTTAAGAACAAGAGAATAATAGACAAAATTTGAAAGAATTTTCTGATTGAATGATTCATTGCAATTTATAGCCATAACAGTTCACTGCAATTGAGCTTTTACAAGGGCTATTTATAGCCATAATATTAGAATTTGAGATCCCCCAAATATCGAAACAGAATCTTCTAAATATAATATTTAAAAATTATAATAAAAAATCTCCTAAATATGACATTTGAAAATAAAAAAAAATATCAAAATAAGATTCTCTAAATTTAGCATTTGAAGATCAAAAAATATGATATGATTAAATAAGCAAACCAAATACTAGAAAGGAAAGAACCATGATTTTATTCTTGACCTAATCTTGGCAGCTATTGACTTAGTCAATTCTCTGTAATTCTGTTCTATATCAGTATCCTCCACTTAGAAAGAACTCATCCTCGAGCTATTTCTTAGGATAAAACTAACCATCATATGGGTAGTACTTGTAGATATCAACTACACTAAATATTTTAGAGATTGTCATCTCTACCGGTAGATTGACCATATAAGCATTGACATCTAACTTCTTCAAAATTTGGCAGGAGCCATACTTCTTTGGTTTGAGCTTATGATAAGTTCATGTAGGAAAGCATTCTTTGCACAAAAACACTATGACCATCTCCCCTTCCTCAATCTTTTGTGGGCGTCGATGTTTGTCGGCTGCTGTTTTGTACTTAGCGTTTGACTCTTCAAGTTTTTTTTTCACCTCAAGTTGAATGGATTGGACTTGTTCCGCAATCTTATTGACAGCTATACTTACTCCATGCCTCTTTCGCAAGATCACCAAATCCAGAGCATGCATAGGAGTCTTTGTATATACAACAGCGAATGAAAATTTATCTATTGAGTTATGGATAGTGCTGTTATATGCAAACTCAGCCCGTGCAAGAGCATTATCCTACTATTTTGACTTTTTGCCATATATACTCCAAATCAAACCGTCTAAAGTCTTGTTCACCACCTCAATCTATCCATCTATTTTTAGGTGGATAGTATTGCAGTACTTCAAGCTGATATCGAATATCTTCCACAAAGTTAATAAAAAATGAGCAAGAAACTTGATGTTACGATCTGATGTAATGGACTTTGGAACACCATGCAAACACACAACTTCAGCAAAAAAATAGCTTAGCTACGTGCATCGCATCACTAGTCTTTTTGCATGGAATAAAATGCATTATTTTCGAGAAGTGATCAAACAAAAAAGGAAAGAGCCATGATTTTATTCTTGATCTAATCTTGATAGCTGTTGATTCGGTCAATCCCCTATAATCATGTTCTGCATCAAAGTCCCATAGTAAGCCAGAAGTTCGACAGTAGGCCTCAACACTAGCGTAAAGCACCTCGCATTTTGGATTGAGGTCCGGCCAATAAATAGGCAATCATCTGCAAAAAGAAAGTGTAAAAGCAGCTGAGCCCTAGAGATGGGCCAGTAGGGCTCCAGCTCTGACCTCTGAACTGCCACTCTCAAAATACGAGACAAAATATCAGCACATAAAATAAACAGATAGGGAAAAAGAAGATATTATTGACAAAATCCGACTATTAAGTGAAAGGATTCAGTCGGAGCATCATTGATCAGGATGGTAAAACTAAGGATCTTCACGCACAGTCCATAACCCATCTAATCCACATATCCTAGAAGCCGAGCTCCTATAGCATTCAGTGCAAAACATGATTGCTTATCGCCACTGTTCTCTTGTGCATGCGATTGGCAGACCTCCAGATCATTGTTGACTGGGTATGCACGGGCCATCAGTGATGATGAGAATCGGACGATGGTCTGGTGCAATTTTTGGGAGATGCCGAACCTGATATCTGAAAAGTGCTGGAATCAGTTAGTGGTGGTTGGACCTTCTATAAGGTTGTTGAAGAAATTGCAAGCTTTGGGCGGGAGGCCAATGTTCTTGCTCCTCCGGGCACGAATGCCCTGCTCGATCCATTCATGGCGCCACTACCAACCGCACTTACTATCGTCCACTGCGACGTCGGAGAAAAGGATAACGTCTTAGAATACCATGTTATCGGGTACGCCCAAAACGGATTGACAGAGATGGCAATTACATTTCGTAAAATGTAAAACCTAACGTCCGATCTAACCCAAACATGATAACGAGCATCCTTTCAGCACGTGCAAAGCTTGGAGCTCTCACCTTGAGGAAGTGCATCCCACCAGAAACCCACCCAGGAGGATCTTGAGCTTTTGATATTTAGAACCAGAGCCCTCTGTGATGCACGGTTTGCATCCCAAAATTCTATGAATGGCTATCAACTATGTTTGTGTATGGTACGTAAATCTATTTTGTTTGATAGCCATCCATCTTCTTCTATTGGCATCGATCAACCGCTGCACAACACTCTGCCACCCATGCGATCCATGCTCTCTGTTGCGGCCAATCGCCTCGTCACCCGATCGCCGGGGAGCGTGTACCTGCAAAAACGAGAAGTCCACACTGTCCGGAGACGGCTTCGGCGGGGACCCTCCGACGGTCAAGTCAGAGAGGTGACTGGGCAACAGTGAAATGTAGACAGAGAGCTCGATCGAGAGGGGGAGAGAGGGAGAGGAGCGAGCCTGTGGTTTCGAAGTCGAGAAGTGGGAGCGATGGAGCGGATCCCTTGCACTGTTGCCTTCCCCGGTTTATATAGTGGAGCATGGTATGGCGCCATCATTAATGGCGCAGACAAGTGAGGAACTGTCAACTCACTGTAGACTGTCAGAGTCGCCGTGAAAGTGTCATGTCGCCGTGTGGCCGTCAAATCACCAGGGTTGACAATGCCCTCGACGGGACAATGCCCCTAGATAGCCGTGCCGCATGTCGCTGTCAGAGCTGACAAGGTCTGGCGGCTGTACGGCGATTGGAGGAGCCGACCGACCCAAAGTCGGTGGCCAGCTGAATGGCGTCGGGCCCCTCCGTTGGTCGGCGAGTCTTTCATGAGTCGGCCATCAGACCTCTGGGCTCAGTCGGTCGGAAAAGGTGCGTCCGACATATCCTCAGTCGGTCGCTCCAACCGCCAATCGGTCGGTCCGGCCGTCGGTCGATCGGGTCGTCAGTCGGTCGGTCGGGCCGTCAGTCGGTCGGTCGGGCCGTCGGTCGGTCGGTCCTTCCGACAGTCGGTCGGTCGGTCGGTCCTTCCGGCAGTCGGTCGGTCGGTCGGTGGGTATTCCCCAACAGTTGCCCCCCTCCACTCCTAAGTCGGATGGTGAGCTGGCCGATGCTCTTACTCGGGCAGCAATCCTAGGCGACTAGGAGTGGGGTTGTCGTATGCACAGATCCGACCGTACCACCGGCTGATCCGATGTCAGACGCCTCATAAATGCCAAGCGATCTGGACGTCTAGTCGGTGTCAGAAGTCACGTCGGCGTCAGGTGTCAGACGTTACGTCGGTGTCAGAAGATCGGGCGTCGGACGATACGACGTCAGACGATGGGATATCCGGCGCCGATCGTGGGAGTGTGGGGCGCTGTCAAGCATCCCATCGGGAACGCGAATCGACGCGGGCGCATAAATGCGGAACCGCGTCCGCGCGTGCCGCGTGTCGAAGGTGGTTGGCCGGCGCCCCCCGCATTTAATATGGGCAGTGCGGCCGTCCTGGGACGGGGCGCACCGAATCCTCAGCCACCCGGAGGCCGCCACGTGTCGCGCATCCATGAAGCTTCGATCGGCGCGGAGTCATCTTGGCCATCGGTCGGGCCTATATATATAGGACCCCTCGGACCCAAGACCCCACCACGGCCATTTTGCTGTCGAAACTCTGTCCGGGCGATTTTTCAGTCGTCGCGGGTAGAGCTTTCTTGCTTCCAGAAGAGCTCCTCCGGTTCGTGGTCTCCTCTTCGTCCCCCTCACCTTCTTCTCCTCCGTTTCTTCTTCTTCTCTGTTTCTTCCTCATTCGGTTCCAGTGCAATGGCCAGGAATCCGACTCAGGGAGCTCGGTCGGGGAACCCGACTGACGACTCCCGCTCGACTCCGGAAGATGAGGCTTCCTCGCTTTCGGGGCCAAATGTTGATCGGCTTCGGGAGCAATACTGCATCCCGGAGCAGTTTCAACTGTCCGCCCCAGGGGCCAGCGGTCGGGTTAACAGCCCTCCGCCTGGTCAGCTGGCGCTTTATGTCGAGGACCTCCGCGCAGGTCTTCGGCTCCCGATTTCGGAGTTTGTCCGGAATCTTCTGAACTATTACGGACTCTGTCCGGCGCAACTAGCGCCGAACTCAGTCCGTCTCATCATCAGTTTTGCTTTGTTGTGTCAGCTTTTGCCGACCAACCCTCGCATTTCTCTCTTCCGGGCCTTCTTTGTGCTCCGACCCCACCCTAAAGCCCGAGGGTGGTGGCTCTTCAACCCCCGAAAGGGTCTTTCCTTCATCACCGGTCTTCCATCGTCCATTCATGGGTGGAAGAACCAATTCTTCTTTGTTTCTTCTCCGTCTTCTTGGGGCTTTCCTTCTCACTGGGGCGTGCCCCGAACCGAAGCTAATGACAACAGTCGGGTGGAAGCGGACGACCGGGAGGACTTCCACCGACTAAAAGATATGTCGGTCCCGAAGCAGAGGGAGCTTGTTACCGAACAAGCTCTCTATGACGCCGGCTTAAGCTTGGTCCCCCGACTAGGTATCGTCCGATTTTTCGGTCTCCTTTTCATCCGACCCTTAGTCCGGTCCTTTAGCTAACACCTTTGTCGGTATTGCAGGGACACCTCCAAGAATGCGGCCGACAGACGCGGAGATACGGCAGTTCGCGACGAGAAAGAGGCCAGAATCGGGGGCCGGACCTTCGCGCCCCCCGAAGAAGCCTGCTCCAGCGGCGCCGATCATCGAAGCGTCGGTGACCGATCAATCCGAGCCCGTCATCACGCTCGCGGCTCCTGCGATGCGTTCGGAGGAGAGGCCGATGGGTGAAGCGGCCGAAGGAACGTCGGCTGCATCACCGGAAGCGATGGAGCCGGATGTAGTTCGGGAAACCGAACATCATCCGGCGGCGTCTGTGGCCGCAGCGGGGGGTGCTGGTTCTACTTCGAGCATCCCCTCGCTGCCGGTTCCATCGGTCGGGGCGGCCGATCGAGGGAAGGCCCCGATGGACCCCGCGGACGAGACAAGGTCGGGGAGTCGATCTGTGCCGTCCAGCGCACAGTTTCCCGAAGGCGCGTCGGCGTTGGCCGACCACAACCTGGCGAGGAGGTTGTGCCAGGGGATTCTTCTTCCGGCCGACGTTGAGTCGCTGAGATCTCGGCAGGTAATCGAGATGCTGTCCAGGTTCTATCCGACTATGGTCGAGGTAAGCTTCGCATCACCTTCTCTTTTCCTTAGAAATTTTTCTTGTTATGTGATCCTGACGAAGCATTTCCAATCGGCAGCTGATCTATACAAAGTCGGAATTGGAGGTCGGGTACCGGAGGTTCGGCAATGTCCGGGCCGCTTATAAGGAGAGGTCGGCGGCGGCCAAAGCCGAGAGGGCGATGTTGGCCGACCACCTTCAGCAATCGGCTGACCGGGAGGCCAAGTTAGTAGACGAGGTCTCCCGGCTTGGGTCCGAGCTTAGGTCGGCCAAGAAGGAGGCCAGACATAAGGGTCGGGCCGTGCGTCGTCTTCGGCACGAACGGAACGGTGCCACCGCCGAACTCCAAGGAGAGCACGAGCAGCTTCGGGTGAGCCTGGAGAAGCTCGCCAAGGCCGAGGAGGAACTTTCGATCGCCCAAGCCGACGCCGACATAGCAAAGGCGGAGGCGGAGTCGGCGAAGGAAGCGCTCGGCCGGGCGGAGGAAGAGGCAAGGTCGGCGCGGGAGTCGGCCGACCGGGCGGTTGAAGACTTCAGGGTCTCCGACCAATATCGGGAGGAGATGCTCGAGTCGGGTTTCGCCTCGTATCGGGTGGGGTACGAGGACGGTCGGGAGGCAGTCCGGGCCTTGTATCCGGAGCTCGACCTTAGCAGCATCGTCCCACCGGGGGCCGAGGAGGAAGCCACCGAGGAGATGGCCGACCAGCCGTCGGGAGGCGTAGCTGCTGCGGAGGAAGTTGTCCCGGAGGAAGCGGCGCCGACTGCCAGTCCCCCGCCGACCGAAGGACCGACTTCAGCCGTCGACCCGGCTCCGCTTGTGGCCGACACACCAATCATCCCCAATCTCCCATCGGTCGAGGAGATCGACTCAGATGGGTGATCGGGCCGTACCGACTTTCCTTTACTTTTCTGTTTTTTGAAATACATGTAATCGGGCTTCGACCCGACTTTGTACTTTTTGAATGAAAATTTTGAATGAAAATTTCTTCTGCTTTCCCTTTGTCTCCTTCTTCCAAATGTGTAGTTGAATGCCTTAGTGAGTCATTAATTTGTGTAGGTTGCCAACTCACATAAGTCGGTAGGACGTTCAGCAACTCGTGCCGCTACGAAGGAAGGGTAGGTCCCGACTCTGGGTCGGCTTCTGATAGTCGAGCTCATCGGTCGGGCGCGTCTTGTTGAGTCAGGAGCCGACCGAACCTGGCGAAGGTTCGGTAGTCGGGCTTCCATAGACGCGTTCAGTCGAATGTTGCCCGGCGCAGTGTCGGGGGAACGACAATAAGTCGGATCCCCATGCTCTTGCGTCGGGTACTCGTTCTGTATCTTTCGACATATGGTAGCAAGCCGAATATCGTCCAGCCGGTCGTAGGTCGGTCGGCAAGTCGTGGATGCGACTAAGGTCGTGTTATGCGATAGACGGTGGTAAGCCGAATATCCCTCGACCGGCCGTAGCCTGGTCGGAAGTCGCGACGTCAGTCGCGTAGGCTTTTCGCCTTTCTTTGGTCGGGGCCCGATCAACTTGTCAGCCGATGGTTTGGCCCGAAAGTTCGATCGTAGAAGGGATGTCAACTCCCGTCCATGAGGGTGCATCGGTCCTTGTAAGGGTCCGACGCATCGTCGAAGGAGTGTCAACTCCCGTCAATAAGAGTTCATCGGTCCTTGTAAGGGTCCGACGCATCGTCGAAGGAGTGTCAACTCCCGTCAATAAGAGTTCATCGGTCCTTGTAAGGGTCTGATGGATCACCGACGATAAGGCCGTTGGTTCCCGGAGGACACTAAGTCCATATCGTCACGTCGGGGCTTGACCTTGATGAGCACCGATCATTAGTCGAAGAGTTAAAACTCCGAACTTTCAAACTGAATTTGTATTCCGACTATTGAATTACAAAGTTCACTGGTAATACAGCTTCAAGTTGTCAGCGTTCCAAGTTCGGGGAATGGACTTCCCCTCAAGGGTCTCCAGTCGGTAGGCTCTCGGACCGTAGGTGTCTGCTACCTTGTAGGGTCCTTCCCAATTGGGGGCCAGCTTCCCTTGGTCCAAGGGCTTCGACACTTCTGCCTTCCTCAAGATCAAGTCGCCAGGCCTGAAAAGCTTTGGTCTGACCTTGACGTTGTAATACCGAGCGACCCTCTGTCGGTACGAAGCCATGCGAATTTGGGCCTCGTCTCGTAGTTCGGGGAGGAGGTCTAGGTCAGCCCTCCGACTCTCGGAGTTGTCCGATTTTTGGTACCGCTCGACCCTCGAAGATGGCAGGTCAATCTCGAGCGAGATCATGGCCTCCGTTCCATAGGCCAAACTGAAAGGCGACTCCCCGGTCGGAACGTGGGGGGTCGTTCGGTAAGCCCACAGAACGGAGCCCAGCTCGTCGACCCAGAGACCTTTGGCTTCGTTTAGTCGGGTCTCGAGTCCGTGGAGCAAGGTTCGGTTGGTCACCTCGACCTCGCCGTTGGACTGGGGGTGCCCGACTGAAGTCAGTCGGTGCCTAATGTGGAACCTGGCGCAGAAGTCTCTGAAGTCCTGGTTGTCAAATTGTCGTCCATTGTCGGTGATGATGGTGTGCGGCAATCCGAACCTGAAGATGATGAATTTCTGGATAAAGTCCTCCATCTTCCGCTCGGTGATCTGCGCCAATGGTTCGGCCTCCACCCACTTGGTGAAGTAGTCGATGGCGACCACGATGAACTTCCTCTGGCCCGACGCTGGTGGAAAAGGACCGAGAATGTCGACCCCCCATTGGACGAAGGGCCACGGAGCGACAATAGGGGCAATTTGGCTGGTCGGTTGGTGTTGAATATTTGCATACTTTTGACATGGCTCGCACCTCCGGACCAACTCGGCTGCATCCCTCTTCATGGTAGGCCAGTAATAACCCTGTCGCAGGACCTTGTAGGCCAGGGACTTACCCCCCAAGTGGTTCCCGCAAATTCCTTCGTGAACCTCTCGGAGAGCATAGTCGGCGTCGGTCGGTCCCAAACACCTAAGCAGGGGAAGGGAGAACGACCTCTTGTAGAGTCGGCCATCCATGATGACATATTGTGAGGCCGACCATCGGAGTCGCTTGGCCTCCGCAGGATCTTCGGGATCGATCCCGTCGGTCAGGTACTGGACGATCGGGTCCATCCAACTTGGTTCGGACGTTAGCTGCTGTACTTCTTCGACCCGATCGATGCTCGGCTGCTCGAGGTTCTCCACGAACGTCCGACCCAAAGAGTCGTAAGCCGACGTCGCCAGTCTGGAGAGTGCGTCGGCACGGGCGTTCTCCGACCTTGGGATGTGGGAGATTTCGAAATACTTGAGGCGTGCCATGAGGTCCTTCACTTCCTGAAGGTACTTGACCATGGTCGGATCCCGCGCCTCGAATTCGCCCTTGACCTGCCCTACGATCAGCTGAGAGTCGGAGAATGCCCGGAGGCTGTCGACGCCCAGCTCCCTTGCCATCCTCAAGCCGGCGAGGAGTGCCTCGTATTCGGCTTGGTTGTTGGAGGCCTTGAAGTCGAACCGGAGGGCATACTCGGTGACCACCCCATCCGAATTCGTGAGCAGGAGCTCGGCCCCACTTCCCTGAGCGTTTGAGGCTCCGTCGATGTGGAGTACCCAGGTGGAGATCGGGTCTGGCTCGGAGACCGCATCTCGTCCCGGGTCTTCAACTCCCGACTCTTGGTCGGTTGTCGGGCATTCGGCGATGAAGTCGGCCAAGACCTGAGCTTTCAGGGCAGGCCTTGGTCGGTACTGAATGTCGAACTCGCTGAGCTTCATCGCCCACTTCGCCAGTCGTCCAGATGTGTCGGGTCGGTGCAGTATCGCCCTCAGGGGCTGGTTGGTGAGCACCACTATGGCGTGGGCCTGGAAGTATGGACGGAGTCATTGCGTGGAGACGGTCAGGGCAAAAATCATCTTTTCCGTCTCCGAGTATCTGGCCTCTGCGCCGTGGAGCACCTTGCTGGTGTAGTAGATAGGCTGATGGGTTCGGCACTCATTTTCTCGGACGAGCACCGAACTGATCGCCTCAGAAGATGTGGCCAAATAGAGATACAGGGTTTCCCCGACCCGCGGCTTTACGAGCAGCGGTGGGGAAGCCAAGTACCTCTTCAGGTCTTCGAAGGCCTGTTGGCACTCATCCGACCAAGAAAACCCATTTGCGTGGTGCAAAGTTTTGAAAAATGGGAGGCACCTTTCAGCTGATCGAGAAATAAATCGGCTAAGAGCGATAATTTTTTCGTTCAGCTGTTGGACCTCCTTCTTGGTGTTCGGATGACGCATGTCGAGGATTGCCTTTATCTTCTCAGGGTTGGCCTCAATCCCTCTCTGAGAAACGAGGAATCCGAGGAACTTCCCTGAGGTCACCCCAAATGCACACTTGGCCGGGTTGAGCTTCATTCGATATCGTCAAAGGGTGTGGAAGGTCTCCTCGAGATCCTGAACATGGTCCGGGATCTGCGTGCTCTTCACCAGCATGTCGTCCACGTACACCTCCATGTTGCGCCCGATCTGGTCTTTGAAGACCTTGTTGACAAGTCGCTGGTAGGTGGCGCCGGCGTTCTTCAGTCCGAAGGGCATCACCCGATAACAGTAGAGGCCCTTGGGAGTCACGAACGCGGTGTGCTCCTCGTCTTCAGGCACCATCCGGATCTGATTGTACCCGACGAAGGCGTCCATGAAGCTGAGCAGTCGAAATCCGGACGTCGCATCCACCAGCTGGTCGATCTTGAGAAGCGGGAAGCTATCTTTTGGGCAGGCTCGGTTGAGGTCGGTGTAGTCGATGCAGATCCTCCACTTTCCGTTGGCTTTTTTGACCATGACAACATTGGCGAGCCAATCGGGATACGTGGATTCTCGGATGAAGCCTGCTTCGAGTAGCTTGTCCACTTCTTCGTCGATGGCCCTCTGCCTTTCTGGAGCGAAGGACCTTTTCTTCTGCCTCACCGGTCTCATCGTCGGGTCGATGTTGAGTCGGTGGGTTATGATTTCTGGGGGGATGCCCGACATATCTGCCGCCGACCAAGCAAATATGTCGGCATTGGCCGTCAGCAGCTCCGTCAGTCGGCGTCGTTCGGTGTCGGGCAGTTGGGACCCGACCCAAACTTTCCTGTCAGGATTTTCTCCTATCGGGATCGCCTCGAGCTGCTCGACCGGCGAACCTCGTTCTTCCTCCTCCCGTTGGTCCAGCTTGTCGATTGTCAGAGAACCCCTCGACTCGTCGCTTTGAGCGGAGATTTGGAAGCATCGTCGGGCGAGCTGTTGATCTCCGCGCATCTCCCCGATTTCGTTTTTGATCGAGAATCGAACAAGGAGATGTACGTCGAGACGATTGCCCTGAGGGCGTTCAATCCGGACCGTCCGAGTATGGCGTTGTAGGCCGAAGGAACTTGGACGACCGCGAAAGTTAAGTGGACCGTGCTTTGCCGTGGTTCGGTGCCGGCCGTCACGGGCAGGGTAATTTCTCCCCCTGTCGTGACAGCGTCTCCGGCAAAGCCGATCAGGGGCACGGAGACCCTCTTAAGTCGGTCAATTGACAGTTGCATTCGAGAGAAGGTCGAGTAAAACAAAATATTCGTTGAACTTCCATTATCAACAAAAATTCGTTTTACATCATAATTGGCTATTGTTGCCGACACAACAACAGCGTCGTCGTGGGGAGTTTGGATGCCCCGAATGTCGTCCTCCGTAAAGGTGATTACGTCATCCGGGTGCGGCTTTTTCGTCGGCTCCCCTCCCGCAGATATCCCCGGGCCCAGCCGCTTGGAGATCATGTTGATGACTCCGGCCGTCGGCTGATTGTTCGTCGCTTCTTCAGTCGGCTGGGGTCGTCGATCGGCAACTGGTTGGGTCGGCGGACCCTTCCGAAATTTGCCGAGATACCCCCGGCGGATGAGAGCTTCAATCTCATCCTTCAGCTGGATGCACCGCTCGATGTCGTGGCCGTGGCTTCGGTGAAATCGACAGTACTTCCGACAGTCGAGGCCCTTTGCCTTCAGAGGCGGAGGCCGTCGCAGGTATTCTTCCCCCTCGATCTCCATCAGGATCTGCGCACGAGGAGCGGAGAGAGGAGTGTAGGAGTCATACCTGGGGCGTGCCGGCCTCGGAGTCTATTGCCGGGGTGACTTTTGGATTCGTCGGGGTGGCGAGACCCGACTATCGGTCGGGGGCCTGCTGGGTTCGGCGGGCTCCCGACCTTTCCTCCGCTTTTCTTTCGGGCCTCTGGGCTCGGCCAAGCGTCGGTCGGACGCTCCTTCGTCCGCACGCATATACTTGTATGCGCGCTCCAGTAGCTCGGCATATGTCCGGGGGAGGGTCTTGTCCAGAGAATAGGTGAATCGGGACGCCCTCAGGCCCCGCTTCATGGCTGAGACAGCCATGTCTTCGTTGAGGTCCCGGACCTCAAGCGTGGCCGTGTTGAATCACGCCACGAAGTGTCGGAGCGTCTCATTTTCCCCTTGCTTGAGGGAGAAAAGGCTGTCCGACGTTCGCGGCGGCTTTCGACTGGTGCTGAAATGGGCTACGAACGAGTGCTCGAGCTGCCCGAAGAAGTGAATACTTTCCGATCGGAGACCGGAGTACCAGGCCCTGGCAGCCTTGCGGAGTATGGCGGGGAAGCCGATGCAAAAAAGAGCGTCAGTTGCCCCTTGGATCGTCATGAGAGCTTTATAGCTCTCGAGGTGGTCGACTGGGTCGGTGGAGCCGTCGTATGGCTCCACGTGCGGCATTTTGAACCGACTAGGAATCGGCTCGTCGAGGACCAGTCGGGAGAGAGGTTGGGCGGTCTGAAAGTCGACGTCGTTCGAAGACTTCTGGCCGTCCATCTGCAACTGAGCGAGTCGGCGGTCGATTTTCTCGAACCGGCGCTCGTAGTCGTCCGCCCGTCGATGCTGGGAGACCCCGGGAGTGGAGTCTCCGGAAGATTCTGAGAGGGAGGCCGACGGTGTGCGCGGTCGTTTCTCCTTCCTTGCCCGTTCCAATGGGGAAGGAGAGGGCCGCTGGGACCGTCGGTCGTCGCGCCATGGTCGTCTCTCCTCTTCTCCGTGGGAGCACTGTTGGGGGCGCTCGCATGGAGGCGATGGGGATCGGCGCGGTCGTCGGCGGCTGCTCCTGGAGGGCATCGGACGGGCCGTCGGTTGCTGTTGGAGGCTTTTGACTGCGTCCGTCAGTACGGTCATCTGCCATACGATGGCCGCAATCTGCGCCTCCGTGGTCACTGCAGGGCGCGGAGAGCTGGGCTCCGCCGCCGGTGGTGGCGGGGAGGCCTCTTCCCGGCGGGAAGAGCGCCTTGCCGATCCGGTGATTCTCGATCGTTGAGCTCTTGTCTTTGTCATGCTGTCCCCTTCCTGGCGCGTCAATCTGTTGCGGCCAATCGCCTCGTCGTCCGATCGTCGGGGAGCGTGTACCTGCAAAAACGAGAAGTTCACACTGTCCGGAGACGGCTCCGGCGGAGACCCTCCGACGGTCAAGTCAGAGAGGTGACTGGGCAACAGTGAAATGTAGACAGAGAGCTCGATCGAGAGGGGGAGAGAGGGAGAGGAGCGAGCCTGTGGTTTCGAAGTCGAGAAGTGGGAGCGATGGAGTGGATCCCTTGCACTGTTGCCTTCCCCGGTTTATATAGTGGAGCACGGTATGGCGCCGTCATTAATGGCGCAGACAAGTGAGGAACTGTCAACTCACTGTAGACTGTCAGAGTCGCCGTGAAAGTGTCATGTCGCCGTGTGGCCATCAAATCACCAGGGTTGACAATGCCTTCGGCGGGACAATGCCCCTAGATAGCCGTGCCGCATGTCGCTGTCAGAGCTGACAAGGTCTGGCGGCTGTACGGCGATTGGAGGAGCCGACCGACCCAAAGTCGGTGGCCAGCTGAATGGCGTCGGGCCCCTCCGTTGGTCGGCGAGTCTTTCATGAGTCGGCCATCAGACCTCTGGGCTCAGTCGGTCGGAAAAGGTGCGTCCGACATATCCTCAGTCGGTCGCTCCGACCGTCAATCGGTCGGTCCGGCCGTCGGTCGATCGGACCGTCAGTCGGTCGGTCGGGCCGTCGGTCGGTCGGTCCTTCCGACAGTCGGTCGGTCGGTCGATCCTTCTAGCAGTCGGTCGGTCAGTCGGTGGGTATTCTCCAACACTCTCATTTTTATGATCGGCAGCTCTTTTTGACACTATGCAAAGTGTGAGAGCACCAAGGTAGCGCAGAGGATTTTTTTTGGCAACAGATGGAGCACCCAGCTGGAATTAAACATAGGTAATAAAGTTAGCAGTTACAACCCAACCTGCTAAAGCAGAAAGAACCCAAACGATACGACAAACTAACAACTTGTAAATCACCATAGATCCAAAACAGGACCCACGCAACTTTGGAAGAAGAGAAAGCTCGGAGGATCTTTTGATGGTATGGTGGAGATGAATGCGGTCTCTTGGAATGCAATGATTGCATGCTATGGCCTTCACTGGCAAGGCTGTGAAGCTTTTCAAGGAGATGCTGAATGCTCGTGTTTCTCCCACTGGAGTAATTACATTCCTTCGGTTCTTGCATTCGTGCAGCCACCTGGAATTGGTTGAGGAGGGCCATGCAGCCTTTCGCTCCATGGTATGTGCCAGTGGAATTAAGCCCGCATCCGATTGAGCTCTATGTTGGAATCTCCCAGGCCGGCCGAGCTGGGCAACCCCAAGAATCATGATTGTCGTACTCCTGTGAAACTCATAGTTATGGTCAACCATACGAATGATTTGCATTTCACGTGGGGAAGCAGCTGTTGTAAGAAAATGTTTGGTTCGTAATCGAAATCGGAATGAAAATGAAAATCGGAATAGTTTGAAATCGGAACGATCAAATCCTCTGAAGCATTTGGTTCATGACCAGAATCGAAATCGGAATTGGAATAAAAATTTGAATCCATAGAGGAGAGTAGGGATTGAGTTCTATATACATTGAGCAATTTCCATTCCATCCTGGAATTGGAATCGGAATGAAATTCCTCCCAACCAAACGGTTGGAATGGGAGTCACCCATTCTGATTCCGGTTCGAGGCCTCCACTCTCTTCAACCAAACACCCCCTAAAATTATTGAGATAGATGGTTGTAATACTCATCTGTTCCACACCAACATATCGATGAAATTCACCCTTGCTGAAATGATCTCATGTAACTGAAGTATGCGTTCCCAAAGTATTGACTACACAGACTGAGTTTTGTGCCATATGATTGCAAAAGAAGACTTCAATACTACTGCACAAGTGGAGGGAATTCAAGCCAGGGTCTAATAGAAAAGAATATTTTCTGTGAAACAGCTCTTTAATTCCATGGAGACTGAGTTTTGAAATATTAGTTAAGAAAACAGAATATACAATATTCTAAGAATTTAGTGTCAGCAGGACACTTCTGTGCTTCCAAACTTGTCCCACAGAGTCGGTTCTCATTCTACCATACTACTGGGTACAAACAGTGGCTATACCTAAATCATCTCACACTGAATTTATTGTTGCAACTAAACTGGGTCCCTTTAAGCTAATTTCTGACAGATTTTTGAGAGAAATTTCCTCGTTTCAGAAAAATATTCCCAGCTTTGGAAGTGTTGTGCACAGGATTGGGCTTCTCTGCCTTTTCCTCTCATGGCTGAATGCAAGAGGCCATCTGCAATGCTAAATTTATGTAACCCATCACTGTTCCATCCCTGAGATTTAAATTTTTCCTCATTATCTGATGAGAAGTCCTCCTTGCAATGTTGATTAGCTTAAATTCTGCTTACATCTATAGGAGCTGATGGGAAATATCTGCATCTGTTGGGCAACCAATTTTTCTGCAAACCCATGCACCTGCCAACCTGTTCCCATATCTCCACGATCAGCAAACACTAAAAGTGGACACAGCATCATACAAAAGAAAAAGTCAAAAAACTGAAGCTTCAAACTATCCAACATAAATGAGGTTAGTTTTGATACAGAACCGATCTCTTCTTTGCCTCTTCCTGAAAGATTGCCACAATGTTATCATCAATAAGCAGGTATTCCCAGATGACACATCTCCTAAACATCAAAAGCCTGTCATCTGTTGATGGCATTCATTTCATTTTACTGATTCCGGTTGCTCTGATTCCTGTGCAACCTCATGATGGGCACTTGGTTCATTGCATCCTGCCGCACATGGCTGGTAGTTCCAAGAGCATTGGAAGAAGATCACTATGCATCAGGCAGTCAAAACTGAACGTAACATTATCAACATAAAGACCTAGTCATTGCGCCATATGTTCAGAAGAAACTTTAAAATTTGGTGATGTATTGCCATGCCTGAGAAATACATCTTTCAAGGCAAATGGATGTAATCCATTATCCATTCCTATGGAGCTACATCCTGGCAGCTTGATCAACCCTTTCTCCTTCATCAGTTTCCTGATCTTAAACGCTTCATCCCACCTTCCATCTGAAGCATACAAGTTGGACATCAGAACATAGTAATCTGGAGTCTCAGGTTGTAACTCTATCATCTTCTTCGCCGCCACTTCTCCGAACTCCAACCTTGAATGGAGTCTGCAACCATGAAGGAAAGCTCCCCAAACACTTACATCAGCTAGCATTGGCATTCTCTCTATGAATTCCAAGGCCGCCTCAACCTTTCCAGCTCGAGCTAGCATATCAACCATACATGCATAATGTTTCATCGAGGGGACAATATTGTAATGCTTTGACATGGTATCAAAATACTTCTGTCCTTCATCAACCATCCCGGTATGACTACAAGTTGATAGGATGGTCGTAAAGGCTACATCATTCGGCTGCAAATCTTCCTGCAGCATTTTTCTAAGAAGATCAATAGACCCAGTAGAATCTCCTTGCATTCCATATCCACCCATCATTGCACACCATGCAACAGTGTTCTTATCTCTCATCTCATCAAAGACCTTACGAGCTGACATCACATCCCCACATTTATTATAGAAATTAAGAAGAGCAGTGCAAACATAAATATTAGATAGAAAAGCACACTTGATGGCAAAAACATGGAAGCAACTGCCGATATATAGAGCTCCCAAACAAGCACAAGCTGAGAGAGCACTTACCACTGTGATGGCATCTGGCAGACAGCCATCTGACCTCATTTGGTTGAAGAGTAGCAAAGCTTCACAGCCCAAGTCATTCTGACAGTACCCTGCAATCATAGCATTCCAAGTAACAACATCCTTCGCAGAGGTCCTTTCAAATATATAAATAGCTTCAAGAATAGCACAACATTTTGCATACATATCAACAAGTGCATTCATTACTGCAGCATACTCATCTAAACCTAGTTTAATCCCAAGCATATGAAGAACTCTTCCCAAATTCAAATCTTTCAACTGTGCAGAAGCAGAAAGAGCACTTGCTAAGGTAACAGAATTAGGAACTATGCCACTCCACTTCTCATCAGAAAATAACTTTAAAGCCTCAACAGGATATCCCATCTGTGTGTACCCAACAATCATAGCAGTCCATGAGACAGTATCTGCATTGCAAAGTCCATCAAAGATGGAGCGGGCATCAGTAACTTGTCCACACTTCACATACATATTTAACAGTGGAGTACGTAAGAAAGAATCTGCACCCATTCCATCTTTTATCATATAACCATGGATCCATTTCCCTTGATGCAAAGCATCTAGTACCGAACAAGCAGACAGTAAGCTCCCGATCGTGTATTCATTCGGCTCAACACACGCCCACCTCATCTTATTAAACAAAACCAACCCTTCTTCGGCATAATCGTTCTGAACGTGCCCAGCTATGATCGAAGTCCAAGAAACAACATTTCTATCTTGAATCTCATCAAATAGTCTGCGAGCACATTCCATGTTACCGCATTTCGCATACATATCGATAAGAACATTTAGCACAAAGCAATCAGGATTACCAACTTTAGTTATGTGGCAGTGTAGCTTCTTCCCCTCATCGAGATCGAGCAATTTGATGCAGGCCTTCAATACGAGAGAGAAGATGATGTTGTCCTGTTCTCTGAGACGTTGTCTCATATAACTGTAAAACCCAATAGCTTCCATATACCGCTCGTTCATTATGTACCATTTGAGCATTACTTTCCATGAATAGAGATCCGGATCCGGAATACCATCAAACGCCATGCGTGCGCATTCGAGTTTCCCAAAAGAACCATAAGAATCGATCAATTTGGTCTGTAATTGGAGGTTATGGGTCAGTCCACGAACCACAAGCAGGCCATGGATTTTTCCGAGGGTCAGAATATTGTTGCAGGAATGCAGCAAAGAGAGGAATGAGTTTGGGTGATTGGAAGCTGTGGATTCTGAGAATCTGGGAGAAATAGGAGGGGATTTGATTGGACTAATGGACAGAGGTCTTGGATTGAGGTTTAAGTGGGCGTTGTGATAGGCTCTCGCAAGGGATTGGTAAGGTTCCGTGTTGTACGCCAAGATGCAAGAGGAGTGCCGCTGAAGGAGGGAGACCGGTTTCATCGTCAAGGAGGGGAGTGCGATCTTCAGGACCCGTCGTCGATGACCTTTGGGTCGGACCGCGGTCGATTCATGGAGATGAGGAGGTCAGTCGCAGAAGAACAGCTTTGGATTTATGAGAGAGAGAGAGAGAGAGGGGTGGTTGTAGTTATAGGTATTGTTAGGATGGGGCTAAGGGTGGGAATTTATGATGCTGCCTATCAATCTGATAGGCTTAGTAAATTTGGATTTGGTATAAATAAATTTAAATTATATCCGGATCATCGATCTAGATCTATTTAAGTTTCTTAAATGAGTTAGATTTATATTTAAATATTTAATTTATTAAATAATTAGATTGGATCCTGAACCATTTAATCCGTTTAAAATTTATTAAATCTGTTTCTGACATATATAATCTGATCCACTTAATCTATTTAATCTGATTCGATATGTTTAATAAATGAATTATATAGATTAGATCAGATTATTTATTTAATAAATATATTATATTTAGATAT
This sequence comes from Elaeis guineensis, assembly GCF_000442705.2. Taxonomy (NCBI): domain Eukaryota; kingdom Viridiplantae; phylum Streptophyta; class Magnoliopsida; order Arecales; family Arecaceae; genus Elaeis; species Elaeis guineensis. Next base: position 3,547,540 of record NC_026000.2, read on the forward strand.
AAATTTTAGATTCATATAATAAATAAATTAGATTTAAATTGACAAATTTTTAACCCAACACATATTTAGCCCAACTCAATTTGATTGCCACCACTAAATAGGGTGGATGCATAGTAGTGAGGGTGAGGTCAAGCTCGCTCAAATGCAGCAATGGTTCATTGAGAATGAATGGAATACAATGAGATAACTAGTTTGGATGTATCTTTCGCACGGAAGAATGATTGATCTTCTTTCATGATATGAATTACGCTTTGCAGAGTTTTCAAAGTGCTCTAACTCTCTATTTCATCTATCAGCACAGTTCGCAAAGCAAACATCATACTTTAAAAGTTATGCAAAATACGATCCAACTATTCATGTCGCTAAAGAAGGTTGATCATTTTTTTGTGTGAAAAATACAACCCACATCTTAAAATAATAATTTACATGTTCAACGAAGAAATAGGTAACTTCAGTTCTTGAATTTTTGCCCATATGCTAATAAGAAGATATTATTGGTGGATTAGGTCTACCAACTCAATGGTAGATCAGTCCAATCACAAACCCAACGTACATTGAAAGAAAAACAAAAAAGAAGAAAAGTTGGGAGTGGTTATTGGTTGGACTAGGTTCATGGAGCAATTCAATCGTGAAGCAACACGCACAATGATAAATGAGGGAGAAAAGAGTCCCATACGTCTACATTTGTATGTTATTTCATGGTTGGACTAGTCCACCGCTGTGCTGGTGGACCTAGTCCAGCCAATAATATTTTTGTTAATAAGAGGCCTAGCCATCAAGGCAGGAGAGGTAGGCAGTGGGATGGAGAAAAATTATTGGCGGCCGGACGACGATGACATAAATATCACCGTATTTAGTGGGATGTCAAGGAATTAAATATGGAGACCCATCTTGTTCAGTGCCAATCGTTGCCCAGGTTCTAAATCCTCTGTTGCCGAAACGGGCACTTAATTCTTCTTGCCTTGTTTTTTATTCTTGCTGTTGCTTTATGTTTCAAAGCTCGCGTATTCCTGGAAAAGCTGTAACTAATCTCTTCACTTAATAAAATCTGGGGGAAGTGCTTCGCTTCCTCCATTTTCCATCAATATATATATATTTATATTATTAAATGGTAAAATTGTAAGAACACTGATTTTTTTAAATCTCCCTTGTGCAAATCTTAAAGCAAACCAAAATACCTCCCGATGGAGTCCGTCTTCCTTCTTTGAGTCCGACTGAAATCGAGACTTTAGAGCTCATCGGAGCTCTAGAATCCCACCTATAAATACCTCCCCCCGTCCCTCTCTCTCTCCCTCTACCCATCACTCCAATCGATGAGCTCTAGAATCCCACCTATAAACACCTCCCCCCCTCCCTCTCTCTCCCTCTACCCATCACTCCAATCCGCAGGCAATAGCCGGCGAGGCCGTGCGACTTCTATCGATTTCCAACAGGTGTTCCTTGACGAATCGCCGTCGATTTCTCATCGACGAATCACCATCGATTTCTCACGGAGATGAGGTAAGGATCCCTTCTTCTCCTTCTTTCTTTCTTTTCCAAACACCGCAAAACTTTTGATGGCCAGAATCGAACGCTGATCGCCGGATTTCATGGGGGACTCGACCTCCCCTGTTTTTGTTTTCCCTCTTTTCTTTCCGTCGGACCGGCTGTCGTCGCTGGGTTGCGGCCTTGGTTTGGTCGCCAAGGGCCGGAGCCACCCTTGCCGCAACCGCTTGAGGCGCTGCCGGAGAAGGCCTCGGCCCTGGGGGTGGGTCGGCCTCAATTCCGTCCCCTGTTTCAAAGAAGAAAGAAGAAAACAAAAGAAGGAGAAGAAGAAGGAAAGAAAGAAAAAAAAAAAAAAAAAAAGGGAAAGAAAAGAAAAGAAAAAAAGTTTTTCCTCTTTCTTCTCTCTACCTTCTCTCTATTTTTCTCTCTAATTTCTCTTTCTAAAATTTTCTTTTTCTAAATTGTTCCTCTCTTTACGTAATTCTCTCTCATTGATCCAGTAAAATATTTCTTCCAATGATTCGGATCTGAACCATGACTTGGACCGAGATCCTCTCTCCTGATTTTTTTGAAGGCTCAGAATATTTTATCTAGAGATCAAGTCACAAGATGAGGATTGTGATTTTTGGATCTGATTGACGGTAAATTTCCTCTTATCTATGGATTTATTTTTATACATATTTACATATTTAAAAATTAAATTTATATATAAAATATTTAAAATTATTAAAATTAAAAATTATGTATTTATTTATAAAAAGTAATTTAAAAAATTTGGATCAAGCATGATGTCACTTTTGCATGATACAAATTTTTGAAAAGAAATAAATTTTTTATATTAATAGTGCATGATTTCTGAAAAAAAATTATATATATTCATCGATGTATGAAATTTTGAATAAAAATTATTTTATTATTTTTTTGGATTATATAAAAATTGAGTTGATATTGTTATAAAAATAAGTATAATTATTTATAAAAAATTGATTGTGAAAAAATCATGAGAAAAATTCTCTAATTAAATTATGATCTGGATCTAGCCGACGAGACTGATCGTTGGCTACACGTCAAAAATATATTTCTTCTCGGCTTAGTCAATCAAGGCTGATCGCTGACAGAATTTGTCCTTCTAGACGTAGTCAATTGGGGTTGATTGCTGGCATACGTTGATGCGTTCGCATGTTTGTTCTCAGAACTTATCTCTTTATCTTGTCACAGAGCAAATCATGGTCCTATGAATCAGAGCTAGTTTTATCCTGGTACATGTCGAAAAATCGGGTGTTTTGTATTTTAGGGGTTAGTCTCTTCTGGGCTTTGTCATGGGGCTGATTGTGGCCGTAGTCAACAAAGATTGAGAGAGATTTTTAAATCTTACTGTTACATATGGCATGTCTTGAAAATTAAAATTATATTGGTATTTACATCTATTATTATATATTTGAAAAAAAAAATTAATTATGTTTGATCTCTCAAAGATATTGGTAATTTACTGAGCACGTAATGCTCAGTCCCTCTTTTTATTATTTTTCAGATCTGGAAGATTCTATAAGGCTAAGAATCGAACAGTGAAGAATATAGGATTGTATATTGATAAAATGACAGATCTTGCATATTCTTTAGAGCCTTGTCCTAAAGAATGAGAAACCATCACATATCCGATCTGGATACTAGATTCGAGGCATGACAAAGATCGTCTCGAACACGGATAAAATGATACCAAAAGATAGCACATTCATAAAAATGACATTTTGATAAATATTTCATAACTTTCTCTTAAAAATATTAAAGTAAATTAGTTAACTTAAAAGCAAAGACATGGGAGAATATGACTAGCCAAATATCCAAGATAAATTGACAGACAAACCTCTAGCTACTGAGATTGATGGGGAGTTTGAGGACTATTTGGTTTTCTCTCTCTTTTCTTCAAAGCAATCAACAATGTACAATTTAAGAAACCAAATATGGATCACCCACATCCATCAAGCAGTTCTAGCAAAACTTTTCTTTAAGCAATCTCTATATAGTTTTTTTTAATGTAACTAATAAGTAATCTCACTTCATGTATAATACAAAACTTCACATTGTCTCACTCTTTTGACGCAGAAGAAAGCACAAGCACTTCCAAGGAGGAAGAGAATTCATAGATCAACAATTGATCCCACATTGCGTGACATCCGGGCCTTTGGTTTTCATCACAAACGGATCAATCCTCACCCACAGCAACGAGAAAATGGAAGCCAGGAGCACGGACCAGATAACTACAATGGTCGGGGTCCTGTTCTGCCTGCCCATTAGACCCTTAAGGAATGGATAGAGATGGACAATCACCCAGAAGGCAAAGAACAGCTTCCCAAAGAGAGGTCCCCATGACTGGTAACCATTGTTTATGGCATCGGATATCCCGGCGACAACCCCGACAAGGTTTATGATCAATAGAGTTGTAGGTGGAATCAACAGAGTCGTCCATTTGAAGGCGTAGAGCTCCCCAAACTCATCCTCGTCGTCAGTAGCCTTGGAGGTGACAGTGAAGTTGGTGTCTATGCCAGCCAGAACCTTAAGCAAGCCCTGAATGACAGCAAAAAGGTGGGCTGAGACACCACCAATGACCCAGAACTGCTCGTTCCTCCACCATTCTTCTATGCTCACTCCACTCCACCTTAGCTCAAGGATGCCCGTCGCAAAGATTGAGATGAATAGTGCTATAAAGAAGAGGCTGGCAAATGTACTGATCTGGATATTCAATAAAGAAAACAATCAACACTTAGAATTTGGATTTCGAGGGAGTTATCATCATATTGGAGAGGAGAACACTGAATACAGAACGAACCGTTGGCATGATGAATTTTCCAGAAAGGAGGCAGACAGCAGGAAGGGTACAGTAGGCAAGGAGGGGGAGAGCAGTGAAGGGGTAGATGGTGGTGTTAACGTAGGCAAAGCGCTCGAGCCACTTGAGGTGTCCTTTCTTGTAGCCATACCAGACTGGGCTGTGGCGACTGAAGAAGATCTCAACCGAGCCAAGTGCCCATCGGAGCACCTGGTTGAGCCGGTCGGAGAGGTTAATTGGAGCGGACCCTTTGAACGCCGCCCTATTCGGCATGCAGTAGATGGACCGCCAGCCCCGGCAGTGCATCTTGAAGCCGGTGAGAATATCCTCTGTGATCGAGCCGTAGATCCATCCCAACTGCACAATTCAGGTAATAAATCAATGCCAAATAGCTTAGGATGTAGTCTAAGTAGTTAAAACTTGCTCCCGAGAGCTGTGGTAGACTTTTTCTGCTTTTGTTCATCAAGCAGTTGATTTGGTTGTTACCTCTGATCCCCATTCAGTTTTGTCTTCGTAGCCGCAGCTGATGACATGAATGGCTTCTTTGAGCAGCGCTGCAGGGCTTGATGAGGGAGGAACTCCACCTTCCTCCATTAGAGTTGATGTCACGAATGCGGCTGATTGACCAAATCTCCTGTCGAAATTCATCTGTGACATCAACAGCTCCTTGTCGTCGTCGTCGAACCCTAATTATGATTCAGAAATGGAATGTGCATGCCTTCAGTTCGAGTGATGCAATGTAGAATAAAAACTACATTACTTAAAACATATCTCAATTGTTCAACATTGAAGGCGGCTTAGATCGACCCACCTCCATCTGCTGCTTGCTCATTTGAACCACCTTTGGATTTGTTGTTGTTCTTGCGACGTCCAAAGCATGGGCAGCAGTCGCAGCTCACCATTTTGGGACGCTTTGGCTCCTTGGGAGGGTTGTAACCATAAAGAGCTTGTCGCCTGAAGACACATCCAGTACCCACATAGACCGGACCTTGAATTCCGTCTAGGCCCTTCATGTTGATCTGCAAAATGACTATAATCATCAGATTCGATGCATTTCCTCGTCTTCGGAAACAATAATGGAAGTCGGTCATTTTGTTCAGTTATCTTAATTTGATCATCAATGTTTGAGGAAATGTAAATGCACAAAGTTTGCAGCTTAGACTTCTTACATCAAAGAAGACTGTGTTCCTGTTGGCGTACCGATCGTGCTTATCAATGCCATCGAACCTCTGAGGGAACTGGACATAGCACACTTTTCTCCCAGTCTGAGGATCCATCAAGAAACACATTGCCTCTCGAATAGCCTTGCTGTTGTTTATATAGTGATCACAGTCCAAATTGAGCATAAAGGGTGCATTTGTGAGGACAGCAGAGACACGGACCTGCCAATAACCCGATCATGAGCTGAGTTAGAAGATCTCAACCACAAAGTGTAAATTGAACTCCAAATTCATCCAGTTTACATAAGAATGTAGGTGATGTGCTAATACACCCAGCAGAAAAAGAACAGGAGAAAATCAGGTGATTTGCACCGTTGTGAGGTTTCGAGCTTCATCTAACACGTGTTGAAGTGGGAAACAAGTGCTATCATAAGATGAATTAAACTCGACAGCGTAGTTGCAATGATTGTATCATGGAATAGAGAGAATGGAAATCTATTCATACCAGAGCATTCATGGCACCAGCCTTCTTGTGATGGTGAAAGCCCGGCCGTTTCTCACGAGAGACATAAACAAGACGAGGGAGCTCATTTCCTTCGGTGTCATGACCTCCGCTGTGTCCCAAGAACACCTGGATCATGCCGGGGTGATCACGGGTGTTGTTACCAGGCCATGGGGTGCCATCTTGCATAATCCACCCTTCTGGGGGTACTTTCATGGCTTTTGCAACCTGTGCGTTGATCCGCACTTTAAATTCTTCATATTCCCTCTGCTCAATGAGTTGAAATGCTATATCATATATAGGTGACAAAAATCTATAGCTCAATTCGGGACAAAAGATGAAGCAAGATTAAAATTGAAGCTATTAACCTAGCTGAAAATAGCATGATATGCTTAGTGTCATGTATTTATCCCGAATCTCTCACAACTTGAGAAAATGGCCTAATGGGTCTTACACAGTGAATACTAGAAAAAGGTGGGCTCCCTGAATCAAGAGACTAATGATTATAATTCCAAGCATGCATGATAAAGTATGTGATCCTGAAATTAAATTAAGCATATGAATTTAATCAACCTTCATCGCACGCCGCTCCTTAACAAAAGTTGGCTGGACTTTATCCTTGAGGTAATCAACCTTTTGAGAGAAGTACATTTCTGGTGCCCTGGGCTCAATGTTGAACTTCTTGCAGAAAGGCACCCATTTTCTAGCAAATTCAGCAGTCTCCGAGAGGGATTCGAATGTGAGCATCGATGCGCCATCATCTGAGACATAGCATGACACCTTGTCCACCGGGTAATCGACAGCCAAGATTGATAGCACTGTGTTGGCGGTGACAAGAGGAGGCTCCTTCAATGGGTCCACTGTACTGACGAAGAGGTCCACTGCAGAAAGCATCGAAGGCTCACCTTCCCTCTCATATCTGAAACAAATCCAGATGTGTCAAGGCTCGAGTTATAGAGTGTTCAATTTAGACTTGTAAATAACGTAGTCACCTGAGCGAGAGGCGATCGAGATAAGTTTCACGATCAATTGGGAACCATTTTGGGAATTGATCAAGGATCCATGAGAAGGCAAACCATATCTCACATATAACTGAGGTGAGCCACAGTCCAATTGCATCATGGACTGGGTTGAGGATTCGGTAGCGGAGGAAGAAGCCTAGGACCACAAGCCGGATCACGATCACCATGCGGTAGGGGTTGATCTTGCTCGAGGCTATCGACACTTTTCTTGATAGTGGTTGCCTTGCTTCATCCATTCTGCATGGTAATATTTGTAACCATCAATTGCGATAACATACACAAAAGCATACTTTGTAATGTTGCTGATCTTTTTTTGGCAGAGATACAAGATGGTGCAATTTTTTTGTCGATTTACATGGACATGTCAGGGTCATCATCTGGTTCGCCTCCAAGAAGGCTTTGCTTTGATTTGTACTCTTCCACTCTTTCTTTCCACCCTCCATCTCTGTTCTCATCCCATCTTGCACTCCCTGCTCAACATCAGAAAGATTAAGTTATCCTCCTTTTGTAGCACTTGATTAGATGATACAAGAAATACAACACCCACCAGGCTCAGACATTGGATAAGGATGGACACGTTTGTGGAGAGATGATGAGATTTCTCCAAGGTTATGACTATTAGATATTGGGAACTCGCCACTCACCTGAATCAACATGCAGCAAAAATGCGTTAGAACACTTAATAATATGGGTGGACAAAAAAAAAAAAAAAAAGTAAAAAGGTTAAAAAAAAAAAAAAAAGTCTAGCTAGGTTACCGGTCGGGAGCGAGCACTGGTTATGATGGGTGGGAACTGAGGAGGACTGCTTTCCCCGTCCTCAGGACCTCTGCCATAGCTCATCTTCCCATAAAGCATTGCTTCTGTGATGTGTTTGTTCTGCTGTGGCTGCTGCTGCTTTTGGTTCCGTTCATCATCAATGTTGAATTCATGTTCTATATCATCGACATCTTCTTCATCATCATCTCCTTCCACTCTTGGACTCCCTACATGTTTTAAAATCTTAGTTGTCACCAGCCTTTATTAATTAACAGGGATGAACCATGAATTATGAGTGCAATTTTGAGGTATATCCGTTAAAAAAAAAATGGCCATACTGATTTGAAAAAACTTAATTTTTTAAATTTTGGGAAAATCAATATTTATATGTCTATTATCTGTCAACCTGTATAACATTGCTTAGCTTCCACCTTCCTTTAACTTCCAAAATTTCCCTATACATATCTTTTCCAAGATCCCCAGCAAGATGTTGTATGAGACACTCATACAATGCTACCATCAGAATATCAAAGGTGCTTGGTTCAGCGATGCTATCTATTGATGCACAATAAAAAGTTCAATTGAATTTAAACTCATGTACCTAAACATATATATTTTTGTATATATCCTCATAAACAGTTCCCTAACATTAAATTGAATTTTATTCGATTTTGTAATTAAGGTTTAAAAAAGCAATTCTGATAGCAACATGACATGTTCTTCGACAGAAAAACGAAACATCACTTAAATTTTCAAATCTCACTCATAAGAACTGTTTTGTGAGACACCATTTTAACCTACTTATTCTAATGTAATTAGTTTTCTAGTCAACTTAATCTCATTTTTCGGGAAATCATGACTCCATGGCCGATGTCCTTAAAATTAAATCAAGAGATTTGCTCCTTTTCTCCTGATTATGCTCTAACGAGATCGCTCTTATGCTAGTTATTTGGTCTTCCAATGTGTAAAATCTGTCAATATTATAAGCTACCACACGATCAAGTTATGCGCCGAGCGACGGAAAGCAACAGACCCTTGAGGCGTTTGTAGCGGGTCTTGCACTGTGGGCAGAGTTGGGTTCCTTCCCTCCTCTCATACTCATAGCATGGCCGGCACACCGGGAACCCGCACTCATTGCAAGCCACAAAGAGGTCCCCATCCACTGTTAGCCCAATCTCATCACCACAAATCTCACACACCTGACCGTTCAGTGCCTTTAGCGGCTTCGGCTGCACAACAAGAAGCACCCCACCATTAAAACCACCAAAATAACATTCCGAAAGAACAGCTAATCTCATGCTTGTGTATACCCATTGACATTCTATTTATGTTCCGAAGACAATCATACCTCTTCGTGGCCCCGGATGAGCACGAGCTCGTTCCGGTTGTGAGAGCCGGCGACCAACCTGCGCTCGCCTCCATCGAGTCTTGTGACCGGGGATTGGATGAGAGATGGTGGAGATGAGCACATAAGATTGGGATTTGTGGGCTTTTGTATTGGCTGTTGAGGCTAGAGAGGGTGGTGGTGGGGAGGCTTCAGTTCGGGTCTCATTCCCTCACCTAATGCGTTGGTTGCCGGAGGTTGGTTGGTTGCAGAGTCCCCATTGCCGCTAAGTGAAGCTACGTCCCAGCTCACTCAACCAACCCTTTCACAATCCCCGTCTCCAGCGCGCGCTCTCTCGTCTAACGCCCACCGCTCCGAGTTAGGTAATTTATGCCCCGATGGACGAAACTGCCCCTGTTTGGCCTCTTTATGACCTCCGTATCCTGCATATACCTTGGCACTGACATTGGTTTTTTTTTTTTTTTCTTTTTTTTTTCCTCCCTGAAAGGCTCTTTAAAATTTAGGCCACGTTTTACAGAATTATCTTTGAGGCAAAGTCCAGTTACCTTCATGAGAGTAGCTCGGCTAAAATTGGTAGAAATTTATATCATTTTTAGGTTCATAATGATGCATGATAGATATGCTATCCTCTTGCAGGGTTGCATGCCTTTGGTTACAATGCTATTTGCCACATAATGGCACTGGCTCAAAGACACATTATGGGTCATCTGAGGCAGAAAGAATATCAACATATACTTTATATATATATATATATGGTATTTTCTATTAATTTTTTTATTGGTTGCTATAATGATAAATTTTATTATGTTCAAATAACGTGATAGATGCATTAAAAATAAATTTAGTGCCATTCCCTCTGATAAACTAACACTGTCCAAGGATATATGGCAAAATGACATTCACCATTTTGTAGTTTATTTATGTCATGTAGATATCTGGATAGCGGCAGCAGGCTTTATCTTTTAGAAACCATTATGGAGCATAATTATATATAAATTCTAGTTCTTACATGCTTGCGTAATAAATCCATCATATCCAAGCCTTACAGGTGTGCTGGAGTAGAAGTCTACCATTCTAGCTAAAAGACTCTCTTGCAGTAAGGTGTAATAATATTATATTGAATGTTACGTAATTTCCTGCCCTCAAGGAACCTGCTTGATGGTTCAAAAGAAGTATAACGTAGTAGAGAGAGAATTTTAGACAGTAATGAATGGTATGAAATAGCATCGTTGATGATTAATTGTTATATGATTTTTACTGTCATGGTCATAAACTCATAAGCTGATCTTTTTGGAAAAGAAGTATTGGCACGCTAAAATCATTATAAAACGGTTGCTTAAAATCTATGGTCGGGCTTAAGACAAACTGTTCGAAATAGGAGAATAAGATTCTCGGATTTGATGAGAGTCCTTCAGCTAGAGAAAAGAGATAGACGCAAAAGACAAGATCAGTTAATTAAACAAGAGCAGAAGGGACCCAACACGCAGAGGAAGGCTAAAATCCACGCGGAAAATGAGATAGTGCACCAGCTAATTAGCCAGGCGATTGTGACCACCAGCCATCAGTATTAGGTGGGTCCTGTGCAGGTTGCTAGAGAGAGAGAGAGAGAGAGAGATTGGAGTACTTGCACCTCAAGGCATAGAAAGGGTGTAGCTGCTTAGATACTTTTCAATCAACATGTGGAGGACACCAACAACATCTACCTGTTGAAAATCTTGTGAAAAAGAGGTCATCCTCGATCCTTGTCCACTCTAGATAATTATATAGTGACCCAACACCTTATTTACTATTCTTATTGGCGATTTTTGTTTCCACATCCAATCGATCCACCAGGCACTGCCAAAGAAAGCTATCACTTGCATCGCAAGCTCTCGATCACTAACCTAATCTGCAAATTTTGCTCAAAAAATTTAGTCTGCAAATACGTGTGGCTGCAAACTATTAACTTCTTCCTAACTTCTCCACAGATCTATCATTAAATATCTTTATTGGAATCTTAAACTAGAAGCATATGCTTCGATTTAACAATGGAGTTGTCATGAGTTTTATTAGCTGTTGACAAATAGTTATCACGTGCATGGGAGCTCATTTAAGCATTGGTGTGGCTGAAAACTTCCACCTTTCTCCCCGACTTCCCTGTAAATCTGTCACATATCTTCCTTGAAATATTTTCAGATCTTACTCTAGAATATTATGCAAGAAACAATAGCACTAAAGTACGTAAACAAAAATCAATCCCTTGATTCATCTTAGGTCCTGTTTGGCTCTTCCCACGGATTTGGGCTTAAAATCCTATAGAATTTGTAGATTGGGCCATTGTATGTCTTGAAAAGTTAGAGAATATGTAGTTAGTAAGTCATATTCGTAGCACTAGTGTGCAAGCTAATTATATATATCCGCTCCTTGGTGCAAAGACGCTTTCAACGCCTGAATGCTAATGAGTTTGAAAAACAAGATGACAACAAGCCATAAGAGTAGGATCGTTTGCATCTTAATGTGCAAGTGATTGTATGTTATGGATCTGGACCTCAACCTCGACTGTGACATCCTCGGCTCCGACCGAACTATAAGAGATGGACGCCCAACAGGAATGCCAATATAACAAAGGCTGACGGATATCCCGTCAGCAGTAGTTGTCAACTCTTCATCTCAGATGATCTATTCTAGATCGTTCTCGACCGATCTATTCTACATTACTTGAAGGACAAGCATCTGCTCCACACTCCAGTACCTCGGCTCCAGATGATCTATTATAGCTCGGCCGTGGCCGACCTAATATCTTCATCAGTTTTATCCCTCCTTCAAATTGAAAAAGTCCAGGTAAAGTAGAACTCCTCCATGATCGAGTCTCCCATAAAAGGTAAATATCTTCTCTGAATCAATCTGCACTATAAATCCGGAAACCATCAAGACTCCGAGATGGATATGACTCAATGTTGGAGCAACGCGCACCGGATTGGATCGATCTGGGCTTGTGATCTAATATCTAATTTCTTTGAGACAATTCACCAAACACATTGCAGGCATAAATAAACAAAGACAAAGAATCAAGATTTACGTGGTTCGGCACAAAAGGCCTACATCCACGGGAGGAGGAGCAATTCCACTATAAATCCGTCCCGAAAATAGGTACAATATAAGGTATAAAATACCTTTTTTTCGAATCCCACAAGAAGGCAACAATATATCGAATAGAAGGCAACCAAGATCCAAACGGATCAACCAATCTCAGCCTCGGCAATAGATCAAGATAATAAACAATACCTGATGAAGGTACCTTCCTCAAACCTCGGCAAAAAATCAAGATGATACCTCCTTACCAGCCGTAGCAGCACAAAGTATCTGTGAAACCGAGAAGAAGAAGACAGGTAGATCACCACCCGAAGGCCAACAGAAAGAAGCAGAAAATACCTGCACACGAGGCACAGCCGAGAGATCGGCCAGAGAACAGAACCCGCGCACAAGGCACAGCCGAGAGATCGGCCAGAGAACAGAACACGCGCACAAAAGAAGACACAGGCCAGAGAACAGATCCCGCGCACAAGAGGCACAGGTGAGAGGTCGACTCACAGGTGAGAGGTCGACCCGAGAACAAAGCCTGCGCACACGAAAAAGCAAGGAAAAAATCCTGCACAAGAAGCCCTAGAATTTTCTCCGCGCGCTCTTTCCTCTGTTCACCAAGAAAGGATGCCAGGGACCTCTTTATAAAGGAAGAAAACCTTCTCAAAAATAGAGTTTCAATCGGTGTAAAATTCCTTGATATCACGGGAGACGGAAAAAGGAAATAAGATTTGGAGCCAAATATAACACTCAAACTCTTCTCCTATAAATTAAGACTCTGGAATCCTCTAAAGTACGCAATCGACTCCTCGCTCTTTTCTCTCATTGTTTTCCATCTTCTGACTTGAGTGTCGGAGTGTTTTTACTAGAGAAGACCACCTCCGGTGAGGACTTGTTTTGTAGATGTTCGGGTGAAACTCCAATAGCAGTTTTATCTTGGCCACATCCACCTCAGTGACTGACCTTAGGCGGGGAGATTGGCAGCAACAATAAGGAATACTGGTTGTGATAGTGGAATTGGATATACTTGCTTTGGCTTGGTAAATTGGTGAAATTTACATGAAGGCGTCATGCACCAACAGGTTTGTGCAAGGGATTAGATGCTGCGGACCGAGGTTTTAGCCTGATAGTTTGTAAGTTGTAACCATAAGAAGATAGCGGAAAAAAATACCACCTTTTATATTGCTCATACCTAGATATCGAAGGTTCATGAAGCACTTGCCAATATTAATGGAAGTCAAAAGAACTCGAATCAAAAGTTGACTCAGTGCTGACTTTTCGATCTGTCTTAATGGTTTGAAGCTCTAAGAAACTCAACAATTTATTGAGATGATCACAGATGCCCAAGAAACCTCTCCTCTTCATCCACTTAGCTCTAAATATTTTTCACCAGTTTGCTCATGTGTTTTTTTATAAATAATATGAGGAATATGATCAGTATGAGGCTCAATTAGCAAAATATGCTTCACCTTTTTTTTTTATTCCTCCTAAAATTGCACAGCATGTTCTATTTATTTCCAGGCCCCTATCTTCAATATTTTGACATATTATTCACCCAGTTCTTGTTTTATAAAATTACCCTATTTGACTTGCAAACACGGACCTTGGGTAACTTAAGAAGCATCATTAGTACAACTAAAAATCATGGTCACTTCTGCTTGACAGATGAATAACATACTTTGGCGTCCTTGACTTCATTTCCTGAGCTTTATTGAGCCTGGAGCTTCCAAAGATGGATGAGGACTCCTTCCACTAATAATGCATGAGTGCATTAATTAATCGCAGAAATTAGAAGATTAACATCTCATATCTATCAAATCTTGTTCTGAAAAATTTTGGCAGAGTTATCACTCAACGGAGAGCAAAGTTTCAATCTGCTCAATGTTTTTTATGGCCTTATCAAAACATCACAACCTCCATATTTTTATTTTGCTGAGCAAAAGTAGTCTGGATGTTATGCAAGTTGTCCACCTCCAAGCTATTCAGCTCCTCTTTAGACTGTTATGATAGTGACACCAGAGGCATGTTCTATAAGTGGTTTGGAACACTGAGAAACATGGAATTTAGTATAGATGTTATGATGTCTACTGAAAATATAGATACATAAGATAATCATCGCTGTAGATTGCAACTAAACAGCAGTCATCACTATAGATTGCAATTTAGTGGACCAAACTTTTGATGATAAATGGATGGAACCCCGAGAGATCAATAGAAGAAAAGAGGCACAAGGATCAACCAAATACTAGGGATGGTGGATAGGTGGGAAGTATACAGCACTTGCATCCGCGGTGCAGCACTGGAATGGCCAGCTCGTGGTCTACGATAAACATCAGAATTTGCCCCACCGTGAGTTTTGTCAGCTTCACCTCCTCCTGCACCTGCTACACCGCCCTCTCCTTTGTGGCTCACCTTCCACTGAGCATCCGACTCTTCACTCTCTCCTCCTCTCCTTCTGGCTGTGCTAAACTCGGTGGCCTTATTCAGGACTGCAAGCACATCATTGTAGTTGGACAAATGAAGGACTTATCAATTACCAGAGCGAAGGCAAAAGAAAAGTAAATCATATAAGTGTAATATATAATTTTTATGCTAGTGAAGTGGCATGCAAGGTTAATTGCTTCTTTCATGAGAGATTTTGGCATCTGACCTTGAAGCCCTTGGCCTTGTGGTAGTTGTGGCAGTTGATGACATCCATTTTCTTTTTGGAGAACCTTTCCGATGGCTGAACACTGGTGAGATTGGAATAATAGGGCTAGGAGAAGCCATGAGAGTATTGTGGTCTTCATCTAGTATGTGTGACTGGATAAGCAATGCCGGTTGTATTAAAGTTAAACAAGAGCTACAAGTTTGGTCTTGAAGCTTGGTTTCTATGTATACTTGTGAAGGCATGGTATCCTGCCAAGCATGATCAGAGGAATAGATGCTGTGGGGTTCTGAGCCTGATTGATCAGTGACCATAATAAGATGGTTGCAAATGAGAATTCAATGCCAATTTTCTTTTACAGCTGGAGAAGGTCCTTGTAGCTTTTGCTAATAGTGGTGAAACCAAAACGAATTTGGATCAAACCTCAAATCAGTAGAGTCCCTTCAGGTTCTCTAAAAGAGAGCAGCTTAGGTGTTCATGCTCGCAGTGATCCACTGAAGGTCCATGCAAGCCTGAAAAGGTGCGAGGTTTAGATTGGGCAGGAGAGTATCTTTTGAACAATGCGGTGACGCTGCTAAATCATGTGGCTTGGTAGAAAAGATGCCTAAAAGAGGATGCTTGCAAACTTTTTCACTTGTTTTGGCCAACAATTCTTGTTCTCTTCATATTGTGAGGCATACCGCATATTGGATGTCAGATTTCGTTTCCCTCCCAAGAAGAACCTTAACAAATCATCCACTTATTCGCAAATACATAGATTCCCTTATCAACCGAAGTAACTGCTTGGCTGGCTATTGTCACATTTCGATGATCGTACGTGCAAGTTAATGCGCCAAAAAAAAAAAAAACGATTCAATTCGATCGCTTAATTATATCTAAATAAATATCAACATGATGCCTTCAGTTACATGTCATTCCATCCCCGATCTCAAGCCAACCAATGGTAGCTTAGAAGTCACAGTCGTATGTACGAAAGGAGTCAAGCTAGAAATCTACCAGAGAGGCACTAAAACAGGGTATGAGCATCCCGATGCCAAAGATCGAACCAAGAACGTGCAACGTTACGAGTGCTCAAGACGGGCATCTTGCATTCTTATAGATGGTACAAGCACTGAATAAAGCACCGGAGAACTAATTCTCAAACTGTCTGGCCCTACAAGTCACAGTCATGCAGTTGCCGACGTCCCATTCTCAATGCCTCATGCAGTCCAAGAAATAATACCAATTTTTCCATCTTTACCCAAAAAAAAAAAGAACCTGGCAGTGCTGTCGTGGGTTGCATGATGCACTTAAATCATGCCCTTGGAAAGGTTTGATCGGAGATCTCTTATCACCGATGAGTGGTAAGAGCTGAAATTATCAATAGCAGCAGTATATGCCATCATGGTATCCTGCAGCTCTATCTACTTGAGCCCCATTGCAAGATCTCGATGTGTGGAACTTGAGGAATTTTACCAAAGTGAACAAATAAACGCAAAGGTTGAACCTTGGAGTTGATTGATGATCTGACACCCCATTAAGTTTGATAAGAGGTACATTGAAAGTGCCTCACCTGGCAACAACAAAAGCTTGAGGATGCCATATAAGGAGGGAGGCCTGCACGACTTACTCATTTTATTTAATAATGAGAAACCAAAAGCAAATAACCAATACAAGTTAATCTGCAAATAGGAAAACAAGGGAAAACCAGATGTTACTTCCCGGAGCGCAAGATCCCTGATGATAAGAGAAAAATGGATTAGAGAAATGTATTTGAAATCTAGATTGGGTGAGATTCTTGTCAACCATCAAACAGGTAAACAATATACCCATTATGATGGCCTTGGCCAATCAACCAAGAGAAACCTAAAATGATATGACAAGAGAACCAACACTAAATACCATAAAGCATCAAATATCTTAAGCCCTGTTTATCTTGAGCTTCAAGCAAAATTAAGCTGTTGTTCAAAAACAAATTCATGGCACCTTTTTCCTGTCATCG
This sequence comes from Elaeis guineensis, assembly GCF_000442705.2. Taxonomy (NCBI): domain Eukaryota; kingdom Viridiplantae; phylum Streptophyta; class Magnoliopsida; order Arecales; family Arecaceae; genus Elaeis; species Elaeis guineensis. Next base: position 3,564,322 of record NC_026000.2, read on the forward strand.
TGAAACAAATAATAAACACTCATGTGACTCGCAAAAATTATGCAACTCAAGAAGATTTCTTGTTCCTCAAATCTCCACTTATGAACATTGTGACGCTACTTGCTCACCTCATGGGGAAAAAGAGGGGAAAAAAAGAAAGAACGAAGGAAAGTATCTGTTCAACCAGAGTTACAGAAGCTAGCACTGCTATTATTCAGGAGAGGACATTCTTGCAGGCAGTTATGTATGCTGCCTGTGAACCTAATACTGCCTGACCAGATGGTTTTGCTTCTATACGTTTCATCACTGCATCAAACATGACTGACCGGAACCTGGAATCCTCCACTTTCTTCAAGATCTCCTCAACTACTTGGAAACACATTCCACCAGCCAAAATCAGCTCTCCAATGACTTCACCAAAATAAGTAGGTGCTTTTGGCAAGTCTATACCTATATCATCCAGCGTCGACCCGTAAAGCAAGCACCCAGTCCCCAAGTCTTTTGGCGTAATAACCTTCTTGACAAACAAAAACTCCAGGAGCCTGACCACTGGGTCGATGCAATTTGGGCCCTTGTCTAGAGCAAGGTTGATGGCTTCTTTAACAACCTCAGGATGGTATTCAGGACTCTTCAACTCCTCAACACACTGCAATGCTTCAGCAAGTATGCGAACATGGAAGTACTCCTCCAGAAGAGCAACCGTTTTCTTGTGCAGCTCGTTGGGATTAAATTTTGGAGCACCAACTATCTTCTCAGTTACTGGAGAAGCCGCAGGAGGCACTGCACCAAGAGGCTTCAACGGCCCTAAATTTTGAGCCGGTGTGTCAACTGCACCTGAAACAAGATTTGGAGGACGGGATGGCAGCCCCGCACCACCACCCTGCAACAATGCACTAGCCTTACCAGTCATCGGGCCCCCACTACCCTGGGGAAGTAGCCTGGAATTGATGGGTGACGGCTTGCCAACCAAGGAACTTTGGCCGCGAAACACATCACCTTTCGACATGGATTTGGAACGTGGAACTTCCCAGTTATCAGTATCTAACCCTGGCATTCCAGGCATCCTTCTTGTTACAGGCATTCCAGGCATCATACCCCCAGTACCAGGTCGGTTAATAGGGAATGCTCCAGGACCAAGGCCTCCAAGAGCACTTCCACTGCGGCCATTTCTCATGTTTGCAGTTGCTCCTGGACGCAACCCAAGATTCTTCTCTGCCTCAGTGTGAATTTCAGATATGGTCTTGGCTGTCACCTGCACAACCAGAAGGAAGCCAAGACAATCCAAGAAAACAGTCAGAACCAGACATACTTTCAATCAGCTTGGCATACTAAAATAGGTCAGAAAACCACATATTTTGTAATTGTCTTTTACATCACACAACCATTTTTGCTCTGAAATGTTACATCATGTTCATTACTCTGTTGAAACTTCTCAGAAATCAGTAAAAATATACCCAAGATGTTACACCCTCTTTCCTGGTGAAATACATCATTTTTCTTTAGAATTTTAATTTCAAGACAAAAGATAATTTTGCTGAAATCAATGGATTTGGACAGCTGACCTCTTCACGTCGGGGAACCCAGTTGTTGGAACGCAGATCAAGAACATTGCGAACCATGAACCTCAACCGCGGTGCAAGCTGGGGATTTGTCGTCAGCTCCTTCAACCGGTTGAAATAGGCATCATTAAAACGACGAGACTTTGGGCTCTCATCCAGCTGCTTACCTATGGTATTGAAAAACTGGCAGATCGCCTCAACATTTTCCTCAGCAGGACATGTCTTACCATCATGTCCCAGTAGCTCCTGTTTGCACTAGCTGTATTAGGCATATCTCTCAAAGTAAAATGTCTTCAGATGTTAGAAAGAATCTATAACAGGATAAGGAATACATATATAAACCTGAACGATATGATGAACTATCTTCTCTGGCACCATTTTTTGCTTTAAAAGCTCCCCAATCAGGCGGATGTTCCCAAGTGTACGAAGCTTCACTAGTCTTTCTTTATCCCTACGCTCCATTTCTTGATCTGGGCCAGTCAACTTTCTAACCTCGGCCCTCAGATTATCAGCACCTTCAAAGGCCTCCTGACAATTGTTTAAGAGTATCCGCTTGAATGTGATCTCCTTTCCACCAGGTTTTTCTGGAGGAAATGGCGGCAGCTTTTCATTTAGATCAGAACATAGTTGAGCATACATGGGACAAAAGGTAGGTTCCAAAACTGCTTTGTCAAATACAAGCATGATGACACCCTGCAACATTCGTTTGTTAAACAGAGACTTTGCACATGGAAGTCTGGAAACCAACAATACCACATCACATTTTTTATCAGAAAAGGCTCTTAAATTGTACAAAAAACATTGCTACCTGTAGAATATCGGGTGTGGTGATTCCCGCATCAATCAGTTGACCCTTGAGAACATCAAATTTCTCCGGTGTCAATTTGTTTAGTATCCTGCATAAAAATAAATAGATAATATGTATTACATTGATTCAGAGTGACTCCATTGCATAGTACAATAGCAATTAAATAAAGGACAACAAAAAAAGAAGATGCACATAGTAAGAGAATAATTTCTGGGTAACTAATCATGCAAATATCCATCAGCCTTTCCAGGGACCAAAAGCATGTTAATATGTCCCAGCAGGCTAAACTAAGCATTCATATTCATTACCCTTTCACTGTTTTCAGAACCTGTTCTTTCTCAGAGAGATTGCCTCTTCGGGCAGACCATGGCACTTCAGCCTTGATTAGCGCAGGAGGAGGTCCAGCCTGTTAGATCACAACAACAGCATCAAATATCAGAGAAAAATTAAAGAGTTAAGAACACGAACAAAAAAACAAAATGTATTTGGTTAAGACACATTTCAAAAAAAAAAAAAAAAAGAATAAAAAGGCTTTAAGGTGGCAAAAGGAGGTAAAGCCATTTGCTGATCACAGGTAAAAGCTTTCATGCATTAAAAACAAACAGAATTCCAGATGCCAACCTCATCATATAATTTCTATGCCACAGATAACTACCAGTTGAAGTCAGAATACAGATCAATGCTTTTGTACAAGTAACTTGCTGGTCACAACAAGTTACTTGTGCATAAAAATGCTGATCACAGCAAGTCAGATTACATATTTCACCAAAAAGAATTCAGAATAAAAATGCTTTAAGGTGGCAAAAGTAGGTAAAGTCATTTGCTGGTGACAGGTAAAAGCATTCATGCATTAAAAACAAACAGAAATCCAGATTCCAACCTCAACATATAATTTCTGTGCCACAGATAACTACAAGTTGAAGTCAGATTACATATCAATGTTTACGTACAAGTAACTCTCTTGGACAGAGGACATAGAGAAAAACGAAAGGCAAGTGTAAAATAGCATGCCTGAGCAATTATCAAAATACTTTAACAAACATAATAATAAAGCTTGCAGATGAAAATTGAATAAAGAATGCTACTCATTCTTAAAGTTGAACGAGGGCAAGACTTAACAATAGGATTTTTCTTTTAAAAAATATGGTTACATTACCAAGAGCAATACTAATATAAATCAGATTATGGCAGTATTTTGCTCTTTCTATTATATTACTGCCTTTTAATATCTTGACATAAAAAAAGGATAGCACCAAACTCCCAGCATCAAAATACATGAAAAAGAAAATCATATTACGCAAAATAAAATAACTTTTGTGAATGTCTCCAAAACTTCCCACAATATTATCTCAAGCACTTCACAATTTTTTTTAAGCACTTCGGAGTTCAACATATGTAAAACTAAACATTGATACACCCATGCAGCTGAAAACAATTATGGCAATGGTCAGCAGTTCTGCAGAGCATTTTAAGTGTGTCAGATTTAAGTTTCTCGGACATGGTCAGAATATTTTTGTACATCCTCTTCTAAAAAGTTACTTCACATAACAAACAATTATTAACCTAAGTTGCAATTAGGAATATCTAATTATAATATTGACCCAAAGAATATCAAATTAAAGAGTAACAGAACACAAGGCATGTAAACAGCTCTCTCTGACCAATCAAGCCACTCAACAAACTTGGCAATATCATGAAGTTAAATGCTTCCCATAAAAAGATGCTGATTTTCCATCTAAGAATAAGAAAGTAACTTTTGTGTTCGTGATAGATCAATGATGCCCATCAATCTTAGATGTGCAATATTTATTGCTTCCATCTTAGATTTGTGATAGAAATATAGAGATGTTGATTTTCAACATAGTAAAGGTCCTGATCCCCTGGACTATCATTTTTGCATTTCCTTATTTTATTAAGACCATATCCAGCACAAGAAGACTTCTTTCAAAATATCTGTCTCCCTTGTCTGGGCCAGATTAAATTCCCAATTCTGATGAGAGCGTTAATCGATATATAACCCAAAAAATTTGGTTTCAAAATGGATCAAATTAGTCACAGCCCATAAATAATAAAAGGTTAGAAAATCCACAGAAAATAATAAAATGATACAAAAGGATGCTAAAACATTATGCCTTTGTTTTGTAAGTTTTGTTTTTCTTTCAACAATTATACTATGCTGAATGCTTCTGATTTATTAAGTGAAAAAATGTTTCACAAAAAAGTCTGGATGCCAATGATCAGATATAATTTGACAACGACATATTATGTGCAACATGGACAGAGGGAGTACATCTGCGCTGCTAAAAACGGATCTAAGATGAGTCTGCCCATGCATACAGTAGTTGTAATGAATGTACAAAGTTGTTTCAACTCGATTTCAATCATGGAATACTGTACCGTGCCGAACTGGCTGGTACACCCCGTATCGAGCCAGATCGGCCGGTACACCCCGGATCGAGCTGGACCGGCCGATACACCCCGGATCATGGTTCGGCCGATTCAAACGGTATACTAGTGGAGGAAGGAAAAGAGAGAAAAAGTGAGAAAGAGAGAGAGAGGAGGAGGAGAGGGAGGGAGGCGGGAGCCGCTGGAGGCTGACAATGGTCCGCTGCGGCCGCCGAAGGGCTGCGGAAGCATCCGCAGCTCATCGGTTCGCCCAATAGGACTTTGAAACAAGTGAGAAAGAGAGAAAGAGGAGGAGATCACTGGAGATGGGAGCGGGTGGCATCGCGATCGGCGGATGCAGGCTTCGTCGGGGCCGAAGGAGGGTGTGGCGGAAGCGAAGATCAACAGTGAAACCGGTAAACCATTTATCGGCTTTACTATTTAAAATTTTTTTTAAAAAAAATTAAAATCAATAAAGCCGAAAAATCATTTGCCGGCTTCACTTAAGTTTTGATTTTTTGAAAAAAAAAAATATGAAACAGAGGCATCGCCCCTGTTTTACGCCCACAGCATCATGCACGTGGACTACGCCGTCCAGCTGCCACAGCGGCGAGCCGGAGGCTATCCGGCGGTCCCACCCCCTTCTTCCCCTCCCTCCTTTTCTTTCTTCCTCTCCCCCTCTTTATTTCTCTCTCTTTCTCTCTTTTTCTTCTCCCGATTCGAGTCCGGTGCCTTCATCGATTCACTGCTAGTTCGATATGGTACGGAACCGTACCGCTGGCAGGCCGAGATGGCTGCCGGTACCGAGACGGTGAACCTTGATTTCAATAGTACACAAGTTGTTTCAGACCTTGGAATGAAGAATGAACTGTTTAAAGCAATGGGTCTCGATCAGTCTATAAGCCTATGTACATATTTTCTGCATGTTTTCTTTCATGCAAACAGAATCTGTGCTGGTAGCTCAAATGATTCAAATGGTTTGATAACGACATGATTTCATATGAACCAAAATACCATGATATATTTCTTCAGCATTCCAACTGCAACCTCATACCAAGATTTAAAATAATACAATAACTGACATATCTCCAACTGGAAGAAACATACGAAGAGGGCAAAATATTCAACTAGCAGAATGAATAGATCTACTTCCAACTAGAAGAATCATAAGAACAAGGCAAAAACATTCAACCAGCAGAATGAACAATTTTTTCTCTTCTTTCTTCTTTATTTTAGTGACAGGTCATCAAAAATTGTCCAAGATTACTAGATTGAGAACATGCATTTTTTAGTCCAAGAGCTGGTTGTCTCCTAGATTCTATACATTCAATTGAAACAAATAGGTGCAAAACAAAGCTAGAAAAGCCATCTAATCATATCAACTTAAATGAAGCAATCAAAAAGTCTCCATGGGCATAATGAGAACATCAATTTTCTAAGTGATAAAGCTTCAAATTAGGTGTAAAGGCACATAAATCAAAACAGGCTGGTTGAAGCAATTTATAGCTATACTAGTCAGCAATGAACAAGTCTTATCCCATTTGGTTTGGCCTTATAATTATGCACATAGCTGAATCTCTACATCCATCATGGACCAAGAAGATAAGCTTATACATAATACAAAGCAACAAATTAGGCCACCCCACCCTTTTTGGGGGAGGGGGGTTTTAAAGGAAAATAAAAGAATGGCCAAAGCAATCAAAAGAAAAAGTTAAGACATTACTAATTACCCCTTGGCTGGAAGATACTTGAACTCCTGAAGAAAACTCAGAGCTCAATTGGTCCTGCCTACTTAATTGTTCAGGTTGTCTTCTGTTGGATCCATATGACTCCTTATTATCACGAATGGCATCCCAAGATCGCTCCTCTCCAACTGAGGATAGTTGCCCTGATCGGCCACGCCAATCCCGATTGTCTGGCTCCGAATAGCGAATATGTGATTGACTTTGCAACTAAGAGATGAGAGCAAATATGAGAAAGAGAAAAAATAATAAAAGCACATAGTAAGAAAATTGTTTCTATGTAAAGTACTGCAAGCATTATGCTCTCCAAAGGCATCCATTTGTAAAGAACCGCATTTGGCCCATGCAACAGATATTGTAAAGATAGTCAAAATACAGTCCAGCAAAATTCAGAATATATACATGCATGTATATCTACATACACACATATTATATATAGATACATTTACATATATGGGGAACATTTGTATCGAATATTTCCATTTGAATGGCACATACATATTCAAAGGATAAGACTGAAAGATCTTACATTTGCATCACCACGAACCCAACTTTGATCTTCACCATGAAGTTCTGCCTCAATCTCTTGTTTGATTTTCAAGATATCTTCCGGTGCTTGAACTGCCTGTCACAAGGCAACAATAATCTAACCAAAAATTTATGAAAGCTAACAAGAAACATAAAATACGAAATATATAACTGGTTCACAAGAAGCATCCAAGAAGAATGCCTAGTTATCAGAAATTTTCTTGGTTGCTGATACACACACACATATATACAAGGGCAGAGCCACATTTTGACTTGAGGGTAGGGCTGTTCATAATTCAGTTTCAGATCGAAAATCGATTTGAACTGAACCGAAAAACTGAATCGAATATAGTTCGATTCGATTTTCGATTTTCGTTTTCAAAAATTTTCGTTTTCGGTTCGGCTCGATTAAAAATTGAAAAATCTGAAAACCGAACCGAAAACCGAAGTGATAATTTAAATTTATGTTGTTTACTATTTTAAGAACTTGTTCGTTACATGGATGGATGATTGGATATTAGATTTGGTCTATTGTTATAATTTACTGTGATGCTTGATTGCTTGTTTGTATTGTAGATAATGTGATATTTGATATGTCACATTTTGTTTATTATCGATTTATCATTTATCAATTACCAATGTACCATTACTTATCAATGATTGATTTTTAATGTAAGAAATTACCAAACAACAAATTCAACAGATCCTGAATTTAATTAAATGTAATGTAACAAACTAACAATGAATCGATCATAATTATTTGAATATGTCGTATCAAAAAAGGATAATTGAAAATAAAAAAATTGTAAAAAAAATTAAATAACTGAACTGAACCGAACCGAACTGAAATTCTCGATTCGGTTCCTCTTTTATTCGGGTTGGTTTTCGCTTTTCATGTTTCTGTTATTCGATTTTCGGGTCGGATCAGGTCGGTTAAAACCGAATGAACAGCCCTACTTGGGGGTTCGATTGAACCCCCAAGTTTTGGTGCAATACCCTTAGGAAAATGTAAATATTATCCATAAAATTTTTTATATATATATTTTTGAACCCCAATAGAATAAAGAATCTTAGTTAGCTTAGTGGTTTGAACCCCGACCCCTTATCCCTTATGTCCTAGGTTCGAATCTTTTCTCTTATTTTTTTTCTTTTTTTTTCCTCTTTTCTTTCTCTCTCACGAAACGCTAAACACAGGCCTAGCCCCCTCTTATTTATTTATTTATTCTAATTTATATATTGAACCCCCCAGATGAAAATCCTGGCTACGCCACTGTGTATATATGTATGTATCGAATCTTTTCTCTTATTTTTTTTCCTTTCTTTCTCTCTTTTCTTTCTCTCTCACGAAATGCTAAACACAGGCCCAGACCCCTCTTATTTATTTATTTATTTTAATTTATATATTGAACCCCCAAGATGAAAATTCTGGCTACGCCACAAGGAAAAATTTGAATTAGTTTCATCATATAGAAGTTTGACGATAAAAAAATAGCTCCATCAGCAAAAATCCATCTAGAAACAATAGTTAAATATAGATCAAGCAGTATTCCTTAATTTTTTTCCCTGTCAATCATTGCATTTAGTTCTCCAACCTTTTCTAACTTTATTTGAGAAAGGATTATTCTATAAATTCTGTTCTTTGAATTGTTCAGCAATAACTCTATGAGAAATGTAGATATTCAAGACTTGACTGAGGAGCCAACCTAAAAGGAACAGTGACAAAGGTAGACTTTCTTGATAAGGGAAAGCAATCAGTGCTCCTCAGCTGACCAGCTTGAAGCCAAAGATCAGGATAGATATAGCCTATAACCATGAAAGCATACCTCTTGGAGTTGTAAAAGTTGGTCCCTTGAATAACAAATTCGCTCACGAGCCTCAAAGCGTGAATCTCCAGTCTGCAGCAGAATCATCAAAATCAGGCCACAAAAATCCAAAACAACATCTTGAATTCAGTACATCCAAGGAATCAAATTAAAGAAGATTTGCCACAGCATAAGCCATCAAAAAGCATATAGAGAAAAGCACATATTCACAAGTTTTTATGACCACAAAGTTTCAATTTGACAGTTGCTTATAATGTTATCATGGAATAACAGATCCTAAAGTTGGCACCCAAACTAAGACATACTGAGAAAGATGTCTGTTAGAAAACAGAACATGTTATGTAATTATTTATCCTGGTGTATAGATATATACCTCCACTTCTGGAGATTGTTTTCCTATGGTCATGGTTCAACTCCAAAATTTCAATGTTGAAATTCTTATCTAAACAAGAAAAAAAATAAAAGGACAAAATCTATTTCCGTATGCCAAGAAAGTAGAAAAAGTATAAAACACACACACAAATTATGATAAGTACTTAGCAGCATAAAGCATTCAATTATCTCATAAAAATACGTTTAAACAAAAAAAAACCAACAATAACATTCTCAAATGATGGAACTCATATGTAATGGTTCGTATAAATGTATAACTAAATCATGACATTTTTATATTTTATATGCTTTTGAAAATATATGTAATTATTTTCTAATATCCAATGTTTGGTAATGCAAGGAAATTTCATAATAGCCCTAAAAAGATGGCAAACTGAACGTTCTACTGCAAATATAATCTTCCAAATTCACATTTTCTTTCTTTTATCATTCTACTTTGTTCATTTTTACAGATCAAAACACCTTTTAATAATAAATCACTTCTTTAAATTTAAAAAATTTTTAATGCAGGAAAACAGTAAAATCACGATATTCCATAAAAAGCCTTCAAATGCAGTTTCCTTGCATATAGAACATTAAATTCCCAAAAAATTTTAATGCCCTCGAACTCACTCTCCTTCACACATAGAAACCTTTTCCCCTTTATAAAAACTCCCCCTCCCCTCAAACTCACTCAAATTTTAACCCCCTCATTTTAATACTTACATGCGACTGCCTCCATTTCCTTTTTTCTAAAAACCTGTTTTGATGCCCTCAACCACACTCTCCCGTTACATATTGACCATTGTAGCCTACTTAGTCAATAAGTATCATTAATAATAATTTTAGTGCCCCAAAAATTGCTTTTCCTATGCATCTAATGTTCTTAGAACTTAAGATTCCCAAAACTCAAGTTCTAAGAATTCGAATTCAGACACTTCTAATGCTTACTTGGAAACAAAGACATCTTTGTCAGATGATGAAGAAATAGAATGAAGGAAGCTCCAGCAAGTCTACAACTCCCTCTGGCACTGGATGGAACATGAGGGTTAAAGAAGAGATCTCAATGAAACTATATGGTGTCCCCTTTTGGTTTCAAGAGTTGGTGCATAGTTTTAAGGAAAGGATTGATTGATCAGGCCATTTTAACATCCATTGCACATCTATAAATGTGTGTGCGTGTGCGCACATGTGTGTGTGATGCAAACCATTCCCACAAGTGCTGAGGGGAGGGACTTGGAAGCTGGAAAGATTCATGCTTACACCCATAAAAACACAAAGGCAAAATAAAAATGCTACGTGCGACCTTAGAGTGGTTAAAGTGTATTATTATTACATAAAAAAACACACTCATCTGGCTTCTTATGTAGACGGAAAAAATGCATTACTTGTATACAAATTAAGGTTCCGATAGATATCATAGTTAACTTAACAAAAATTTAAGTTATTACTTACAAGGAAGTACAGGTTACAGCTCATATGCCAAGTAATCAAATTGATCCCTAAAAAAAAGGACTACCTGATAGTAACAAATCCCTAAACATACTATTAGTTAGTAGGACATTCGACATTATCAGTAGTCAAACACATAACCAACTTGACTCCACGAAGACATTGAATAAAAAAAATCCTGCAGATAAGGTTTCAAGAAGAGGGTCATCCTCATACAATCACCCATGTATCAATACCATATGAAAGAGCTTGTCCGTTCCCCAGCTCTAATCACTTACACGATTAAAACGAATTTATTTTCAACACCAAATATTGAATAAATAATCAGGAAATGCCCTGAACAACATTAAAAAGCTGCCTTTCAGCTTCTTAGAATCCTCAGACAGAAGGCAAAATCTAAAAAAAGTTACAAAAAGGAAAACAAACACAACGAAACGTAACTCAACACTTCACTTCTAAACCCTATCATGACCTATCAAGAATCCAACTTTTCCGAGAAATCGACGCCACTCGAGACCAAAAGCATCAGATTAAGCACCAAGAAACTCGTCGGAGCAATCCACGAAACTCAAAAAGACCGATCAAAACCCTAGCTCCCAAACGACCCGTGCGTACTCACAAACTCTCAAGGAGAGAAAAAAAGGAGCCAACTTTGGACGATGCGGAGAAACCTAGATCCGTGGAAGACGGGTGCTTACCTTGCCGGTGGCGGCGCCGCCATGGGGACCGAGGAAGGCGAGATCAGAGGGTGAGAAGGAGCTCTGGGACAACGACCCTCGGCCCGTAGCGGCGGCTGCAAAGGCCGGGGAATCGAAACGGGGGGCGAGGAGTCTGCTGCGTCGGTTGCCGCCACCACCAGGCCTCAAGCTAATGACCGTCTGATCCGACTGCATACCTCGCTCAATCCGTTCTAGGGGCACTGATGGGATCACCGCCTCGGTCGTCCGATCGAATCGCGGAAGGGCGCGGGACACGGTAAGGGAGAGAAGCCTTCGGCGAAGCCCCCTCTCTCTAGATGAGAAGGGGAAAGAGGAGAACGGAGGAGAGAAGGCACGGAAAAGAGTCTTTTACGCTGTTCATGTCCGAGCAGTGGGATTTTTGGCTTTTGAGGAGGGTATTTTGGGGATTCCGGTGTACTACGCCGAAAGATATTACGTCAAGTGCTGGTCTCGGTGGTCTGAACCTTGCGGTGGATCCTGCTGGCCTTTTAGGGTTCTTTTGGACGGAATTGGGCTCGCGGTTTGCAAGAAATATCGGCTATCGCCATTGGCGGCTGCGTCCGCTGTGGCGTCATTATCTCAAGGAACCAAATCCGACTCGGATTTTTTTTTTTTTGGTAACAATCCGACTCGGATTGAGTTTTATAAACAAATCGGGAATTGAACTCATTCAAAAAACAAATTTGAATCTCTACTCGATTTATTTATTTTTTTTATCATTTTTTGCTTATTTGTACCGGCCCGATAAGGATATAACCGGTCAATTTGATTTGGACATGAACTATCCATGTTGACTGAATTTAATCCGGGTCCAAAACTCTTGGTCCAATAAAAATATGTTTGTATCAGTGCCAATAATGAATTAAGTTTAGCGTGCTTGCAAGCCACTTATGTTTAATATCTATATTTGATAATTTAAAAAATTATTTAATGCTTGGAAGGCACCTATCTATGTTTATATCAGTGGCTACTATGAATTCAAATTTAACCCATTTGCAAGCCAAGTTCTTGGCCCAATAACAACATTATTGCTATTAGCGTCTGATTCAACCAAACTGGATGAGTTGGTGAATGATAATTAATTATTTTTTTTATTTGTTCAGACAAACTAACTTGCTTGGAGCCAGGAGTTCCACTTAAAAATAGAAGGGATAACATCCAAAATCATTGAATTTTATTTAACAAAGAATCCTTTAATGTCTGAGACAGATAAAGATTTTGAAGAACAACAAAGCTTTGGGTGGAAATAAAAAATAAAAAATAATAAAGTATGTATTTAGAGGTTCTCTGAGTCCAATATTTATAGAAACGGATTTACCAATATATATATATATATAGAGAGAGAGAGAGAGAGAGAGAGAGAAATGGGAGCATAGAGCCGGGCACATCCTAACCAACAGACAATAATTGTACAATCATATAATAGTTGATCGCTTGAATCGGCAGTACGTACAGGCCAACGAGAACATGCCACATCACGTTAGCCCTTGTACATTCCCAATTTCCAGCTTTTGTCCATCACCATCGCACCACTGTACATAAATCAAAGATAATAAAATTTCTTGGGGGATGCACCCGCTCCCCTCGCTTTCAACAAAAGAAGCGGTATTTTTTTTGTAGAGTGTCAATAAATTAAAATTAAGTTTGCTTGCAAGCCACCCATGTTTAATATCTATATCTGATAATTTAAAGAAATTATTTACTGATTATTGAAATGGCAACTCAGCCTGAGGTCTGAAACCTATAATGCTGCAGTCCAACTTTCCAAGTTTAAACATTTGATTTTAGCTCCTAGCTCCAAATTTTATTGTCATTAAAATTTATAATAAAAAAATTAAATAAAGTTAAGAGATGTTTCGTTTGTGATCAAAATTAGAATAAGAATAAGAATGAGGACCGTATGTTAGAATAGGAATTGAGATGATCAATTTTTTTTTTTTGAAAAGATTTGATGCACGATTAAAATTAAAATAAAAATTTAAATTTATAAAAAATAAATTTTAAATTTTAAATAAATTAAATTATTTTTATTTTATTCTAAAATTAAAATTAAAATATATTTTTTTCCGATCAACAAAAATTATCTATTCTAATTTTTATATCAGAGCTCAATTCCTCCGATCCAAATACTCCCTCGTCCATCGAGCATAGCAACGTAAGAAAACGCCGTGCAGAGCGACGCCAAATTAATACACAAAGAGATAAATAGACAGCGAGGCACCAAGGTCATATCACCCCCTAGGCCCTCGCCACACCAGGATCACCTCGAGACTTCTCCAACCTTCGCCGCCGGCCGGATCTCGCGCGAACGCCACGTGTCTCCAAACTCCGGTCCCTCGAGCCACCACCTGTCGCCCATCAGTCCCAACCGGACCTCGCTCTAAGGTTCCAGACGACGCCCGCGACTTCCAGAACTCCAGTTCACGAGTCAACAATCTGCTCAAACCATTTTCATTTTCCCGAACGAGCCCCGTCCCCATTCTCTGCTTACTAGTATTTTCTTCCGTAAATTCAGCAAAGTATAGGGGCGTTTGTTCGACTACATTTTCTACACCAATCTCCAGACCACTCCCTCTATCTCCTCCGTTCTAGCCGCCGCCCGAACTCGCCCTCCCTCCCTCCCATCACCTATAAATATCGTCTGCCGCCAGCCCGCTCCCCCCATACACAGAAATAGAAGAAGAAGAAGAGCAAAACAAAACCACCACACACACAAGTAGAAGAAGAGATTATTACCAGCGTCTTTTGAGGGCTTTTTATACTTAGTTATCTCGAGTCTAACAGGAGGAAAGAATAGAAGAGAAGAGAAGAAGTAACGATGGCCGCCGGCAAGGTAGGGAAGGCCATTGGGATCGACCTCGGCACTACGTATAGTTGTGTCGGGGTGTGGATGAACGATCGGGTGGAGATCATCGCCAACGACCAGGGCAACCGGACAACCCCGTCGTACGTGGCCTTCACCGACACGGAGCGGCTCGTCGGCGACGCGGCTAAGAATCAGGTGGCCATGAACCCCCACAACACCGTCTTCGACGCCAAGCGCCTCATCGGCCGCCGCTTCTCCGACCCTTCCGTGCAGTCCGACATGAAGCTCTGGCCGTTCCACGTCGTCGCCGGCCCCGGCGACAAGCCTCTCATCGTCGTCACCTACAAGGGTGAGGAGAAGCGCTTCACCCCCGAGGAGATCTCCTCCATGGTCCTCTCCAAGATGCGCGAGATCGCCGAGACCTTCCTCGGCCACTCCGTCAAGGACGCCGTCATCACCGTCCCGGCCTACTTCAACGACTCCCAGCGCCAGGCCACCAAGGACGCCGGCGCCATCGCCGGCCTCAACGTGATCCGCATGATCAACGAGCCGACCGCCGCCGCCATCGCCTACGGGCTCGACAAGAAAGCCGCCCGCACCGGCGAGCGCAACGTCCTCATCTTCGACCTGGGTGGCGGCACCTTCGACGTCTCCCTCCTCACCATCGAGGAGGGCATCTTCGAGGTCAAGGCCACCGCCGGCGACACCCACCTCGGCGGCGAGGACTTCGACAACCGCCTCGTCAACCACTTCGTCGCCGAGTTCAAGCGCAAGCACAAGAAGGACATCAGCGGCAACGCCCGCGCCCTCCGCCGTCTCCGCACGGCCTGCGAGCGTGCGAAGCGCACCCTGTCCTCCACCACCCAGACCACCATCGAGATCGATTCCCTGTACGAAGGGATCGACTTCTACGCCACCATCACCCGGGCTCGATTCGAGGAATTGAACATGGACCTGTTTCGGCGATGCATGGAGCCGGTGGAGAAGGTCCTCCGGGACGCCAAGATCGACAAAGGTCAGGTCCACGAGGTGGTTCTGGTTGGGGGATCCACGAGAATCCCCAAAGTCCAGCAGCTCTTGCAGGACTTCTTCAATGGGAAGGAGCTCTGCAAGAGCATCAATCCCGACGAGGCCGTGGCCTACGGAGCCGCGGTCCAGGCCGCTATTCTCAGCGGGGAGGCCAACGAGAAGGTGCAGGACCTGCTCCTTCTCGACGTCACACCACTCAGTCTCGGTCTCGAGACCGCCGGCGGGGTGATGACCGTCCTCATCCCGAGGAACACCACCATCCCCACCAAGAAGGAGCAGATCTTCACCACCTACTCCGACAACCAGCCCGGGGTCCTCATCCAGGTCTCCGAGGGCGAGCGGGCGAGGACTAAAGACAACAACTTGCTCGGCAAATTCGAGCTCACCGGGATTCCTCCGGCGCCAAGGGGTGTGCCGCAGATCAACGTTTGCTTCGACATCGATGCCAACGGTATACTGAACGTGTCGGCAGAGGATAAGACTGCGGGGGTGAAGAACAAGATCACGATCACCAACGACAAAGGGAGGCTGAGCAAGGACGAGATCGAGAGGATGGTGAGGGACGCGGAGAGCTATAAGGCAGAGGACGAGGAGGTTAAGAAGAAGGTGGAGGCGAAGAATGCCCTGGAGAATTATGCCTACAATATGAGGAATACGGTGAGGGATGACAAGATAAAGGCTAAGTTGTCCGAGGGAGATAGGCAGAAGATTGAGACGGCAGTGGAGGAGACCATTACATGGTTGGAGGGGAATCAGCTGGCAGAGGTGGACGAGTTGGAGCACAAGCTTAAGGAATTGGAGGAGGTCTGCAACCCAATCATAGCCAGGATGTACCAGGAGGGTGGTGGAGCCGCGGCTGGGGGATATGGAAGCAGTGGTGGAGCTAGCGGAACAGGGGCTGGCCCCAAGATAGAAGAGGTGGACTGAAGAGGTTGCACGAATCCAAGGGGCTGGGCTCGATTTGGTTGTTACTCGTTCTAGTCAGGCTTTGCTGACTCTGGCTTTGTTCTTCTCAGTTTCTTTTGTTTTTATGACTCTTGTT
The DNA here is from genome assembly GCF_000442705.2 of Elaeis guineensis. Classification (NCBI taxonomy): domain Eukaryota; kingdom Viridiplantae; phylum Streptophyta; class Magnoliopsida; order Arecales; family Arecaceae; genus Elaeis; species Elaeis guineensis. The sequence continues at coordinate 3,580,566 of NC_026000.2, forward strand.
TTCTTTTTCATGGTTGAGAGAGAAGGGATACCTGTGTTATTATTACTTCCTTGATGTAAACGATAATACTTGTTACGTTTGACAGAGATGAATGCTTGCACTTAGAAGCATGATAAACAATAGCTTTATTTGTTTACTTATTTTCGCTTGTGATAGATGCTAATGATTTCCCTATGGCACATTACTACCGCTCTGTTCCAGGCTGACGAGCATAGGCTGGCAGGAGATGTAGCGAAGGAAAGGTTTCACGTCAACTGAGGCATTTGTGCAGGACCACTGCTAAGTTCATCAAATTAGAGTAGCGAAGTGTAATGGTGGCGGAGGTAGCTTGAAACAATCGCGATGCAGGGTAAAGAAAGATGTTGGGGATTTTTTTACTGATAATTAAGAAGAGTAGATATCAGGTCTTAATTAATCCCTCTATCCTTAATTAGATGGGTTGCATAAAAAATGGAAATCAGCTCCTCCGCCGTACGTGATGCACCGCATCATGTAATTAGTTGTTTTTTGGCTGTCCATCTGCCGCATGTTGTCACGCACTGCAGAGGATCTGCTCTCTGAAAAATAATGGTGCCAGTAAATCTGATAATGCCATCTTAACCTGATACAATGAGCAAATATTCGTTACAACAGTGATATCACGTCAAATTTATAATAAATAAATTAAAAATTAAAAATTGATAAAATAATATAAGATATCATCATGAAAATTGGTGAAATATATGACAATGGATGAAGTGATTTGTTACAAGTTTGACATGATATCACCGAACCAATCAAAAATCGATAGGATAATATGGGGATCGTCACACAAATCAGTGAAATATATAATAGTTGATGAAATGCAAGCATTTTTATTGATTTGTTATAAGTTTGACGATATCATCAATATTTATTTTGATATAACGATGATTGTACCGAACCATATCTAGTAAGAAGTTACTAGGTTTATCGTGCACGGTCGTTCTCCAACTTTAAGAAGAAGAGGAAGGTGGCCTGCCGGAAACTCCGTTAATTCCACACCTTAATGAATCTGATTGTGGAGTATATCGACTACTTCGACACCATAAGATGCTCTGGCAGAAAGAAGACTCAGCTGGCAAATCAGGTGATTGGAACTCCATTTTACGCAGGTCAACTTGTTGCACCACCAATCTAATCACATTACCACCCTTCGACTGGCGTCTGATGAGGTCCAGATTATTGAGGCTCTCCTGCAACTACCTTTCAGTCTCGGTGGTTTGCACCTGAAGCTTCTTCCCAATATCTCCACTGACAAAGTCCGCTTCATGCCTTGATCAAAAAGCTAATGATCAGCTCAAAATGCCAGTCACAGAGGCTGAATTCAAATATGTTTGAAGAGACTTGTTTGCTTCTCCATATGATGCCAATTTAAATCAACTTCAAAATTATTTCAGTGAATAGTCCGGAATATAACTACATTGATGAAAATTTTGAAATATTTTTGGCAACATCCAGTCATGCAAATTGAAACAAAGCAACCAGGCATTTTAATATTATTTTATAGCATTAATTAAATTTATGAATATTTTTTTTGGATAAGAATGAAGATTGTTCATATACAGTAGTTTCAATGATTTGATTTCGATGGCAAGCACCACCAGACCTCTGATTTAGTTAAGCTCTAAGGCACACCAAACAACATATAACGTACCCCATCCATGCCTTTGTACCTCTACCAAGCAGGTTCGTATATTTGACACAATAGGATGATTGGTCTTCTACCATAATATCAATCATTAAATTATTATATCTTGCACAAATTTAAAAATATTTTTAATTTTTTCATCTGTTATATATATTTTAAAATATTCATTGCATGATCCAATAGTTTCAATCACAAAAGAAAATAAATCATTCTCTAAAAAAATAATTTTATAAAAGTAAATATACTGTACCACCCCAGTCTATCCCCGGCAAAATCTTATTTCTATGAAACTATATTTTGTAACACATCCAATTAATGAATAATGATGGAGCTTTCTCAACCTACATTTCTTGTTGGGTTGCCAAAATCCAGGTGACTCATTAAAATCTGTTCATACGACTGAGACAGGGAAGTTAATGCTTGTTTTTTTTTTTTTTTTTTTTCTTGATAAGAAAGAGGGCAGAAAAAGCTGTATTAAATAAAAGTTAGAGAGGGTACTTGGAAGTTAATGCCTTTGCTGACTCTTCTAGAAAGAATTGCTTCCCTGCCGTAAACTGGATGCAAAGTCTGACCCAGGATTATTCTGTAGCTCTGGCGGCCATGCAAGTATGCAACCACCAAATTATTATTTTTATTTAAAACGACCACATCCGGCACAATTTTCTAATCGAACCGCAGCCGAGCCGGTCCTATCCGGTCCAGCGTAGACTCATCAGCTCCTCGTCGCCGGCTGGAGCCGCCGCCCTTTCCTTCGCCATCGGAGCACTGCCCTCTTTCTTGGTCATCGGTAAAAATCCTATATCTCTGTTTTTCTTTATCCTTAAATACTACCTTCTGTACAGGGGTGGCTTAACACGAAGGCCTCAAACTAAATACTGAAATGAGATTTTTTTAATTAAAATTATATAAATTTTTTATTAAAATTTTATTTTTTTAATTTTTTGAGATATAAAATTTTTAATTAAATTTTTAGAAAATGTCATTAAAGAGAAGAGTAAAGAGAATAAAAAAAAAAATTCTTAACATAGCCGTTGTTGTGCTCAGGTTAAAAGCATGTATCTATTTGTTAATTGGGAATTGATATTTAACTAGAGAAGTGAGAGTATTAAGGAAGGAAGAGAATATTTCGGCATCCATTGATCATGGCAGCTCTCAAATCAAAGTTATTAAATCCGACCCGATCGATCGGGCCGAAAACCCGATGACCGACCATGGGATCAGGTCGATTGCCCTAATTGAACCGGCTATGCTTAAAACCCACGAAATTCGGACGAACCGATCAGTTGGACCGCGAACCGTTTGACCCGATAAAATCGAGTTGAGGCAAATCTGATTAAATACTAAATTACTTACTGTTCATCTTCATCGCTGGTCTCTCGAAGTCCCGATCGTCCCTTGAGCTTCAACTTTTCGATCCCGACTTCCCATGCTCAAATCCCATCGGCGTCTTCTCATTCCTCGTGATCAAGTCGGCAGCAGCGACAGCAAACGGAGACTAGGACGAGCCGACGAGGACGTCGGAGCCGACGGTGAGTAAACGGTGCTAACCCTCTTTTTTTTTTTCAAATCTCCGATGAATAGGCCCAACCGCCCAGGATCGGCCCCTCTGCCTCCTCCTCCATCCACGACCGACGACCTCCTCCCTCCGCTTCCTCCTACGCTCGACCCACCCCGCCTCCTTCTCTATCGATCGAAACCTCCCGCCTCCGCTCCTTCTCCGCTCAGCCTCCTCCCCCCTCCGCCTCCTCCTCCTCCTCCGCTCGACCCCCTCTGCCTCCTTCTCCCCGTCCGGGACCTTCCTTTGCCTCCTCCGCTCGGTCCCCTCCCCCCTCCGCCTCCTTCTGCCATCCGAACATCTTTTCTCTATCTCCTCCTCCTCCGCTCGACGCCCTCCGCCTCCTTCTCCCCGTCCAGGACATCCTCTCTCCACCTCCTCCTCCGCTCGGCTTCCTCCCCTCTCCGCTCGGCCCCCTCCTCCCTCTGCCTCCTCCTCCATCTAGGGCCCTAGGCATTAGTGCGACTGAGGGTTAGAACTTAGAAGCCATGACGGCATAGGAAAAAAGAAAAGCATGATGGCATAGGGAAAAAGAAAAGATTTTTAACGAGTGCAATGCCATGTCACACGGTGAAGCAGTGGACTACTGCTCGTGATCTCACCGTGAGTTGTGAGATCATGAAAAAAAAAAAAAAAATTGTGGATGATTTACTACTGTTATTTTATCTTCTACTTATAAATTATAAATTATAGTTTAATTTAATTTTTTTTATAGATTATCAAAATGACTTCTGTTGAGGAGACTATGCCATCTATGGGTGATACAAATAATACTTCATCTTCTGGAGTTAGAGATAAAAGTGATCCTGCATGAAATTATTGTAGAGAAGCTCTAGAACTTAGTGGTAATGCCAAAAGGATGAAGTTGACATGTTTGTATTGTGGAAAGGCATTTGCTGGTGGTGGGATCAATTGCTTCAAACAACATCTTGCAGGAGTAAAAGGAGAAGTAGAACCATGCCGCAAGGTACCGGCTGATATTCGCCATCAAATGATACAAAATATTTAAGCTATTGGTGAGAAGAAGAAAAGAGCAAAGACAATGGATGAAGATTACAATTCCTTTAATACAAGGCATAAGGAACATAAGGAACAAGTATATTATAGGCAATTGGGTGAAAATGATGACATACAAGAAATTCCTCACTCATCAAACAAGTCTACAAGTAATGCAAAAAGTAAAAATATAGAAGGTGAAAAAAAAATAATTAAAAATATTTAAAAATTATTTTATGCCAAGAACAACTCTTGATGCTCAACCAACTATAAAAAGCTTATTGCAAAACAAAGAAGCAGTTGAAAGATGTGATCTTACAATGGCAAAATGGATAATAGATGCATGTGTGTCATTTAATGCTGTCAACTCTAAGTATTATCAGTGCATGATAGATGCCATATCTAGTATGGGGCCTGGTTATAAAGCTCCAAATTTTCATTCTGTTCGTGGTTATTTGTTAATCAAGAATGTTGATGAGGTGAAAAGTTATGTCAAAACTTTCGTGCCACATGGAAGAAAACATGATGCACAATCATGGCTGATGGATGGATAGATCAGTGTAGGAGAATTTAATTAATTTTTTAGTTTATTGTCCTAGAGGGATCGTATTTTTGAAAAGCGTGGATGCTTCAGATACCTCAAAGACAGCTGATATGTTATACAAGTTGTTCAAAGAAATTGTTATATCTGTTGGTTCTAAAAATATGGTTCATGTAGTGACTGATAATGCTGCAAATTATGTTGTTGCCGGTAAGAAGTTGGAACAAAATTTTTCTACTCTTTTTTGGTCGCCTTGTGCTGCTCATTGTCTTAATCTCATTATGTAAGATATTGGTAAGTTAGTTTCAGTTAAGAACACAGTAACTCATGCTGCAGGTATCACAAAATATATTTATAATCATTGCTATCCTTTGTATTTGATGAGAAAATTTACTAGCGGAAAGGAGATAATTCGTCCGGCACCCACACGTTTTGCTGCCAATTTTATTGCTTTACAAAGCATTTTGGCCACAAAGATGCATTAAGAGCAATGGTGACTTCTAGAGAGTGGACAACTTCAGCTTATGTCAAGAATAGTAAAGGAAAAAAGCTCGTCAATGATGTGCTTAATTCTCTTTTTTAGAATGAATGTGCAACCATTGTTAAACTAACGAGCCTTTAATTCAATTTTGAGGATTGTTGACAGTGATGATAGACCTTCAATGGGCTACTTGTATCATGCTATACATCAAGCAAGAGATGAAATGATCAAAAGATTTAGAAGGAGAAAGACTGTAGTTGAACCTTATTTGAGGATAATTGATTCTCAATGGGATCTGCAATTACATCAAAATTTTCATGCAGCTGGATTTTGATTGAATCCTTGTTTTCAATATGACTCAGAACTTATGGATAAACATCCTCGTAGTATTTCTGGACTCTTAGATGTCATAGAGAGGTTTCATTTGGTAATCCAACCTTGTAGAGTAACTTAACTAATGAGATGAGGTTATTTAGAAATGCAGAGGCTGACTTTGGACGCTCATCGGCTATAAATGATCGAAGTCGCTTGGCTCCAATAAGCTTGTTTCTTAGTTATGTCCTTATGCTTTCATTGATATAAAGTTTTTCAACTGTATTCTATTTTAACAAATACAATATTTTTATCTAGATGAATGATGGGTCACATATGGAAATTGTGCACCTAATTTGCAAAAATTAACTATTCGTATTTTAAGCCAAACTTGTAGTGCGTCCGGATGCGAGAGAAATTGGAGCATCTTTGAACATATTCATTCTAAAAAGAGAAATAGGTTAGAGCACCAAAGACTTAATGTTCTGGTATTTGTGCACTACAATTTGAGACTACAACAAAGATAATTTTGTTATGAATGATATTCAATTCTTTTTATTTATTTTTTATTATTTAATTTTTAAACTAACAAATATTAAATATAGATTTTATTTCAAGGATCGCAACTATGATCTTATTGACTTTGAATTGTTTGGTGATAATGATGCGTGAGTATTAGTTGATGAGCCATCAGAGTTAACTAGTGAAGAATTGAAAATTTTTCATCGTGAATTGACATCATGTTCTATTCAAAAAAATGATAATAATGATGAGTAAATTATTTTATTATATAATTTATGAATAAAATATCATTATAATTTTATGAGATATGATTTTTTTTTAATTTTTTGTTCAATTTGTGACTTTGTAGATATATTGAACTTAGAAGATTTGGATGCTGATGATGATGAAAATGATGGAAATGATGTCAATAGGAGAGAAGATGGAGGAAATGAAAGTATTACAAGTCAAGAAGATGTTTTTGCAAATATTGACATAAATTTCAGTTCATTAGCTTGAATTTTTATGTTGTGTACTTGTTTATCACTTTTAATTTTTTTTAAAAAGATATTGAAGTGAAATATCGTATATTATTGTGTATTTGTTTGTTAAAACTTTTGATCTTATTAGCAGATGTAGATGGTTATGTTTTAAAGTTGGATTATATGTTTGAGCTTGTATCAAATTTTGGTATTTCTGAATATAAGATTAGCAGTTGGTTGGGTTCATATATATTTATCAGCTTCGTTTGTGTGGTTGAATAATACATGCTTGCTAATCGCTGAAATTTATAAATTCATGGTTTGTTATCTGATGAAACTTTTTATGATTTATGTTATTGTGGATATAATGCATGAGGTACCATGGAGGTATGGATTATACGATGAAAATATCAAATAAGTTTAAACTATTAGTTAAGCAGTTATTATGAATTTATAACTTTATGCCATTAAATTTTTATATTTATGAATATTTTAATCTAATTATTTGTATTTATAGGATTATAGTTGTGTTTCATTTGTATTTTGATACTTGCAGCATTGAAATATATATTATCAGGACTCTTATTGTATTTCTGGATATAAACAAGTTATTAAATTTTATATTTTACGCTATATGCATTGACCCACCGGTTCAACCATTGATCCAAAGTTGGACCGCTGATCCACTGATCCAGTGTCTTGTCCATATCGAAGTCCGGATCAGATTTAATAACATTGTCTCAAACGCTCGGTCTCTGACTCTCTCAGAAAGGTCTTCCAAAAAAATGAAATCAGCATCTTTATTGCTTCCACATACACGGCTCAAAAAAAAAAAAATGGTGCGGCCTGCATGGAGACTAAGCCCTTCCTTTTAGCTAGCCCTGTGTACTTGCCGCCATCCGATGGCCCGTTGCCGCCCTCTTCAGGTGGAGTGATCGCTGTCATAGACGGTCAAGAATAAAAATCAAATCAAACTATATAGATAGGGTGAGTAGGGATCGTTTCCACGGGATCTATGCGATTATATTTTTCTTTTAAGAAGAAATAAAAAGAGAATTGATTGTAGAAGGATTAACAAGAAATAGAATAACAAAAAAAATCAAAAGTGTAAATTAAATTATGAAAGAAAATAATTCAGAGAAATAATTCAGAAATTCTGAATCCACCATGCAAAGAGATTTATTTTCTTCTTTTTTTTATATTATAATATTTAATTCTTATAATTATGATATTAGTATAGTTTATCTCTAAGGGATACGGACTATATCAGTAGATCACAGCTCGTCCTGTTGGAGTATAAACTATCTAAATTTAATTACAAGATCTAAGATTTAATCTAACATACCACGATCTATCTCTTCAAAGTACGTACCATATCCAGAGATCACGACACGTCAACAGAGGGTATAGGCCATGTAGGTTGGATCAATACCTCAAAAAAAATAAAAAATATAAAATAAAAGTATAATTTTATTACATAAAAATTAAATACAAAAAAAAAAAAAAACTCATTTACAGGCTTCATCATATTCCTGGATTGAAAGAATTTAGCCACGCATCAAGCTCTCTAACTCCATAATCTCCCAATATTTGATCCCTAAAGCTCTTTGAATTTTTTATCTATTTTTTCTCTGCTTTTTCTCTGATTTTTTCTCCTCCTCAAGCTTATTCCCGGACCCCCTATTTATAGATGAATTTTTCATAATTTTTTGGTAGGAAAAGGAGTCCTAAAATCCCTAGAAAATGTATTAAAATCCTTAAAAATTTTTCTGGCTGTCGGATCAGGCTTGGACCGCTCAGATCAGCCCAAAAATCAGCCTTTTACTCCTTATCAGGGTCGGATTCAATTCTGACCGTCCGATTTGAGTTTGGATGAGATCTGGACCGTTGATCAGCGCTTCTGATCTCCTATTCAAAGTCGGGAGCGTCCTCAGTAGTTGGATTGCATGATGGATCGCTTCTGGACCGTCGGATCGCGCAAAAGAGTCCTCTTATAAACCGACAATGAACAGCAACCGTTGGATCTAAATCGGATTGAATCTCAACCGTTAGATCGTGCCCAGGATCTTTCTCTCGCTGTGAACCACGCCTGTGGATCGCGTGAAGTTTCCTGTGGACCGCGTCCTGACTTTGTGGACTGACCGGTCGGTCCACCATGCACCGGAGGCTATTTTTAAAATTTTTTAGGATATTTTGGCTCCGTTTTTGCTCCGATTTTCACCTGAAAAATTAAAAAAAATATGCATTAAATTTTTCAAAAATTTTTCTTCATTTTGATGCTTAAATTACTCAATTAAATTAACATCTTATTTTTCATAAATATATCTAATTTTATATATTTTTTTAAAATTATTTATTTTTTAAAAAAATTAATAAATTCATGAAATTAGATTTTTAAGAAGATGTTAGCACCATAAATTACCAAAAATATCTTCAATAAATGCAAAAATATATCACTTATCATGGAGCTCCACCATCGAAGTCGACCCCAACTTTGGTACCCGCTCTGAGCCATTTTTTGTGTCTTTCACCCTTAAATCTTCTAATCCCTTCCCTCCTTCAAAGCTGAAATCTTTTCGTCCACCTCTGTAATCCTCACCCTCCGATATTGCTGCTCCTTTTAAAAGTTTAATTTGAAAAAAAAAATTAAAAACAAGATCTAGATAAGTATAGATTTATTTGGTGTTGCAAGAGTTACCTTTGGTCCCGCTGTGTTGGGGAAGATCGATGGGGGCGGGCATCCAGATCTCCTTGGCGCCACCATTGTCCGGTCGGTCGGCAAGCTCCATCACGGTGAAGTTTGCATCGCCAAACACGTGTAGACCACCGACCTCGAACATCGACGACATGCTCGTGCTCTACACGAACCCCGTCGGAGGAGGCTGGACACAGCCCTTCCTTACCGCTGGGCTGGAAGCCTGGAACCCCGTTGGACATGCCTCGTCGCCCCTCAAGGCCTCCATTGCCGTCAGATGGATCTGCATCCTCTCCATCGATAGTGCTGCTGCCTGTGCCTCCGATGGCCTCTTCCTGGTTCGATCGTCACTTCATCTTCTCGCAAGTGGATGTGGTGTGGCGGTGGAGACGGATCATGGTTCACGAATAGGCTATTAGTAGGGGCCTGAGGGCCTAAAGCAAGTAAGGGCCTAAAGCCTTTGCTTTGGTGGCCTTGCTTTGGTGGCCTTATCTTTCAGTCGGTCTTATTTATGTATCTTCTGTTCTTATTTGATATTGAGGTTTAGAGATAGGGCTTCTTGACAATTTCTTTCACAAAAAAATTTAAATTTTTTTCCGATCAGCTTCAATTTTTCTTCACAACGAAGCTACGGTATGGATCAGAAATCATTACAAGTTGATGACAAAAATTGAGGGAGTTGGTGAGAAGAGTGGGTGGCAGTCTAATAAGGGCAAGTCATGTGCATGTTGGAGAATTTATGGAATTTTAAGAAGGTTTTCATGGGGACATGCCTATTTGACATGGTTGAGTGATAAGGAGTATAAAATACGTTGAGAAGCAAAAATACAATGTGCCTTATCAAAAAAGAAAAAATACAATGTATTGAATAGAAAAATAGACTCTTCGAATTCATTGATTTTGTTAAGTGGTGAAGAAATACTGCAACAATATGATGGAAAATAGACTTGTTGGGATATATCGACCGGTCCCTCTCACGCCGACTCACCGTCGGGCTCGCCTAACCGGTGCCCGACTCTACCGACCGCATCGACCGACACCATCCGATCGAAGGTATGTCGGTCGGAAAGATCCTTTCCGTTTTCGACTGGCCGAACAACGCGGCCCGACCTTCGACTTTCGCAACGCATCAAACTGACCATCGGGGGGAGGTCCCTGGGTCTTCACCCGACATCCTAGCCGATCGGCTCCTCCAAACGCCGTACGACTGCTGAAGGCCGCCACCCTGATAAAGACATGCGGCATGGCCGCTCTGGGACATTGTCCTGCCAAAGACATAGATTAATCCCAGTGATTTGACAATCCACGATGATTTGACAATCCGCGGCGACTCTGACAGCCTCCGACGACTTGACAACTCTCCCAATTGTCTGCACCATTAATGACGGCGCCATGCCGCGCTCTACTATAAAACGGGAAAGGCAACAGTGCTGGGAGAGATTCTTTCGAAGCCCCTGAACTCTCCCTCTTTGGCTCTCTCTCTCTCTCCCGCTGAGCTCTCCTGATTCTTTCCTACTGTTGCCTAGTCTCCTCTCTAACTTGACCGTCGGAGGATCCCCGTCGAAGGCATCTTCAGACAGTGTGGATTTTTCATGTAGATGCTCGTTTCCGATGATCAGACGATGAGGAGATTGGCCGCAACAAGATTTAAAATAGAAAGAAGAAGAAAAGAATAGCAAAAGATCATCAATATTGTTGGTGGCTACTGACTTGTCTTCACAAAGTTTCCTGGCACGGGCTGTGGAAAAATGTCCTATTTTTAAATGTTGTTTGTGAAGGAAAGGATGAAACGGTCCCTCTCACACTAATTTTATTTTCCACAGTAAAGAGGAAAAAGAAGTGTCCTCTTTGCCTAAAGGTAGGGAACATAGATAAGGAGAGGGGAGAGAGAAAAATGGGCGTCTCCAAGGTGTCCTCTTTGCCCAAAAATAAGGTAAATAGATAAAGATGGGGAGAGTACGTGGTAAGGCTAAAGACAAAGGACACTTGTGATGTCCTTTTGACACCAAAAGATGAAGAGAGTGATAAAGGCAAGTTGGAAAATGTCTAGTGCTTAAAGACAAGAAATATAAAAAAAAAAAGGAGAGAGAAGTGATAGGAAAAAAGAAGGGATTAAGAAGCTAAAATTTAGTCAAAGTAAAACAAGAACCTCTTCAATCTTTGTCGTAAGGATCTAAAGGATTTTCTAAAGCAATCTTGCAGCGCTAGAGGAAAGAGAGTGTGGACACTGGAATTCCTTAGTGCTCCTCTTTTGTGTCTCTGAACTACCCACGCGTCCTTCTGATACCGAAAGATGAAGGTAATGAGAGAAGAATTGAAATGGAAAAAGAGTGAGAAAAGCACCAAAGGGAGGAGAAAATGGGAGCATGTTAATCTGTAAGTATTTGCGTGTCTTATTGTACCACTTCCATGAGTGCTCCTCCAATGTGTTACTTTGATATCTCATGATACCATCCAAGAAGGATAGTGTATATGTTATACATGGAGGCATAAGCAAGGTACATACATCAAAGATGAGTACGGATGTCCCCACCCCCCCCGGGGGGGCCAACCCCACCCAGAAAAAAAAAAAAAAAGATGAGTACGGATGGGCATCAAATCAGTGGGCTGGGAATGATTTATTGGTCTGGGCTTGAGATCTCCTTGGGCATGGGCAACTCCATGGTTAATAGGGAAGAATGGTTTGGGTGCAAGTTTGCAAAGCGTGGGGTGCAGAGCAAATTAATATATCAATCTGTTTTAAAAAGGAGCATAAGCATAGAACATCTAGTATTCAAGTTGTCTCCAACTTTACAATCTCAGTGATTAAATTCTGAGTTACCAAGAAGCATCTTCAAACAAAAAAGAAAGAAAAAGAAAAAGGAAAGCAGCATGTAAGTACTACAAAAAAAATTGATAAATAATTAAAAAACTCATAATATATCTCAAGGGTATGAAATAATAAGAAAGTTTCACTGATAATGATTGAAATCTATGTGGCATCTGAAAATGTATGCACAAATTACTAATAATAAAATTTAATAACAAAAAAAGGATGATTGGAAAAAGAAAGAGGGATTTGAAATTGCAAGATAAAAAAACCATGCATCTTTAATGATGTAAGATTGGAAGATCTATTCTTCTCTCTTGTTCATGACTTCTTATCAAGGTTATAAGTTTTTTTCCTAAACATTGAAGGGATTGTGGGGTTGGATATGTTTCTGAATCAGACATGTTTACGACGGTTTCATGATAAATAAGTCTAAACATATAGCAAGCACCATGGGACATACAGATATTGGAGCAAGAAGGCTTTCGCACCTTATAAGTTATTGGGGAATACCCACCGACCGACCGACCGATGGCCGGAGGAACCGACCGACCGACTTACGGTCGAAGGGACCGACCGACCGACTGACGGCCGGAGCGACCGACTGACGGGCGCCATCACCTGCCTATTGACGGTCCATCACCGACTGAGGATATGTCGAGCGTACCTTTCCCGACCGACTGATCCCGGAGGTCTGATGGCCGACTCACGTAAGACTCGCCGACCAACGGAGGGGCCCGACGCCACTCAGCTGGCCACCGACCTAGGGTCGGTCGACTCCTCTAATCGCCGTACAGTCGTCAGGCCTTGTCAGTTCTAACAGCAACATGCGGCACGGCCATCTAGGGGCATTGTCCCGCCGAGGGCATTGTCAACCCTGGTGATTTGACAGTCCCACGGCGACATGACACTTTCACGGCGACTCTGACAATCTACAGTGAGTTGACAATTCCTCACTTGTCTGCGCCATTAATGACGGCGCCATACCGTGCTCCACTATATAAATCAGGGAGGCAACAGTGCAAGGGATCCGCTCCCCCCACTTCTCGACTCCAAAATCACAGGCTCGCTCCTCTCTCCCTCTCTCCCTCGATTGAGCTCTTTGTCTTCATTTCACTGTTGCCCAGTCACCTCTCTGACTTGACCGTCGGAGGGTCACCGCCGGAGCCGCCTCCGATCAGTGTGGACTTCTCATTTTTGCAGGTGCACGTTCCTCGGCGATTGGGCGACGAGGCGATTGGCGTCAACAGATTGGCACGCCAGGAAGGGGACAGCATGACAAAGACAAGAGCCCAACGATCGAGGGACACCGGGTCGGCGAGGCGCTCTTCCCACCGGGAAGAGGCCTCCCCGCCGCCGTCGGCGGCGGAGCCCAGCTCTCCGCGCCCCGCAGTGACCACGGAGGCGCAGATCGCGGCCATTGTACGGCAGATGACCGTGCTGACGGACGCAATCAAGAGCCTCCAGCAACAATCGACGGCCCGTCCGATGCCCTCCAGGAGCAGCCGCCGACGACAGCGCCGATCCCCGTCGCCTCCGCGCGAGCGCCCTCAACAGCGCTCCCACGGAGAAGAGGAGGAGCGGCCCTGGCGTGATGACCGACGGTCCCGACAGCCCTCTCCTTCCCCGCTGGAACGGGCAAGGAAGGAGAAACGACCGCGTACGCCGTCGGCCTCCCTCTCGGAATCTTCCGGAGACTCCACTCCCGGGGTCTCCCAGCATCGACGAGTGGACGACTACGAGCGCCGGTTCGAGGAAATCGACCGCCGGCTCGCGCAGCTGCAGGTGGACGGCCAGAAGTCTTCGAATGACGTCGACTTCCAGACCGCCCAACCTCTCTCTCGACTAGTTCTCGACGAACTGATTCCCAGTCGGTTCAAGATGCCACACGTGGAGCCATACGACGGCTCCACCGACCCAGTCGACCACCTCGAGAGCTATAAAGCTCTCATGACGATCCAAGGGGCAACCGACGCTCTTTTTTGCATCGACTTCCCCGCCACACTCCGCAAGGCTGCCAGGGCCTGGTATTCCGATCTTCGATCGGGAAGTATCCACTCCTTCGGACAGCTCGAGCACTCGTTCGTGGCCCACTTCAGCACTAGCCGAAAGCCGCCGCGAACGTCGGACAGCCTTTTCTCCCTCAAACAGGAGAAAATGAGACGCTCCGACACTTCATGGCGCGATTCAACACGGCCACGCTTGAGGTCCGGGACCTCAACGAAGACATGGCTATCTCAGCCATGAAGCGGGGGCTGAGGGCGTCCCGATTCACCTACTCTCCGGACAAGACCCTCCCCCGGACATACGCCGAGCTACTGGAGCGCGCATACAAGTACATGCGCGCGGACGAAGGGGCATCTGACCGACACTTGGCCGAGCCCAGAGGCCCGAAGGAGAAGCGGAGGAAACGTCGGGAACCCGCCAAACCCAGCAGGCCCCCGACCGATAGTCGGGTCTCGCCACCCCGACGAATCCAAAAGTCACCCCGGCAACAGACTCCGAGGCTGACACGCCCCAGGTATGACTCCTACACTCCTCTTTCCGCTCCTCGTGCACAGATTCTAATGGAGATCGAGGGGGAAGAATACCTGCGACGGCCTCCGCCTCTGAAGGCAAAAGGCCTCGACCGTCGGAAGTACTGCCGATTTCATCGAGGCCACGGCCACAACACCGAGCAGTGCATCCAGCTGAAGGATGAGATCGAAGCTCTCATCCGTCGGGGGTATCTCGGTAAATTTCGGAAGGGTCCGCCGACCCAACCGGTTGCCGATCGACGACCCCAGCCGACTGAAGAAGCGGCGACCAATCAGCCGACGGCCGGAGTCATCAACATGATCTCCAAGCGGCTAGGCCCGGAGACGTCTGCGGGAGGGGAGCCGACGAAAAAGCCGCGCCCGGACGACGTAATCACTTTACGGAGGAAGACGTTCGGGGCATCCAAACTCCCCACGACGATGCTGTTGTTGTGTCGGCGACAATAGTGAATTATGATGTAAAACGAATTTTTGTTGATAATGAAGTTCGACAAATGTTTTGTTTTACTCAACCTTCTCCCGGATGCAACTGTCGATCGACCGACTTAAGAGGGTCTCCATGCCCTTGATCGGCTTTGCCGGAGACGCTGTCACGACAGAGGGAGAAATTACCCTGCTCGTGACGGCCGGCACCGAACCACGGCAAAGCACGGCCACTTAACTTTTGCGGTCGTCCAAGTTCTTTCGGCCTACAACACCATCCTTGGACGACCCAGATTGAACGCCCTCAAAGCGGTCGTCTCGACGTACCATCTCCTCATTCGGTTTCCGACCAAAAATGGGGTCGAGGAGATACGCGGGGATCAACAGCTCGCCCGACGATGCTTCCAGATCTCCGCTCAAAGCGACGAGTCGAGGGGCTCCCTGACAATCGACAAGCTGGACCAGCGGGATGAGGAAGAACGAGGTTCGCCGGCCGAGCAGCTCGAGACGGTCCCGATAGCGAAAAATCCGGATCGGAAGGTTTGGGTCGGGTCTCAACTGCCCGACCCCGAACGACGACGACTGACGGAGCTGCTGACGGCCAATGCCGACATATTTGCTTGGTCCGCAGCAGATATGTCGGGCATCCCTCCAGAAACAATAACCCACCGACTCAACATCGACCCGACGATGAGGCCGGTAAGGCAGAAGAAAAGGTCCTTCGCTCCAGAGAGGCAGAGGGCCATCGACGAAGAAGTGGACAAGCTACTCGAAGCGGGCTTCATCCGAGAATCCACGTACCCGATTGGCTCGCCAATGTTGTCATGGTCAAAAAAGCCAACGGAAAGTGGAGGATCTGCATCGACTATACTGACCTCAACCGAGCCTGCCCAAAAGATAGCTTCCCACTTCCCAAGATCGACCAGCTGGTGGATGCGACGTCCGGATTTCGACTGCTCAGCTTCATGGACGCCTTCGCCGGATACAACCAGATCCAGATGGCGCCTGAAGACGAGGAGCATACCACCTTGTGACTCCCAAGGCCTCTACTGTTACGGGTGATGCCCTTCGGATTGAAGAACGCCGGGCCACCTACCAGCGACTTGTCAATAAGGTCTTTAAAGACCAGATCGGGCGCAACATGGAGGTGAACGTGGACGACATGCTGGTGAAAAGTGCACAGATCCCGGATCATGTTCAGGATCTGAGGAGACCTTCCGCACCTTTCGACGACACCGAATGAAGCTCAACCCGACCAAGTGCGCTTTTGGGGTGACCTCAGGGAAGTTCCTCGGATTCCTCGTTTCTCAGAGAGGGATTGAGGCCAACCCTGAGAAAATAAAGGCAATCCTCGACATGCGTCATCCGAACACCAAGAAGGAGGTCCAACAGCTGAACGAAAAAATCGTCGCTCTTAGCCGATTCATCTCTCGATCAGCTGAGAGGTGCCTTCCGTTTTTCAAAACTTTGCGCCACGTAAACGGTTTTTCTTGGTCGGATGAGTGCCAACGGGCCTTCGAAGACCTGAAGAAGTACTTGGCTTCCCCGCCGCTGCTCGTAAAGCCGCAGGTCGGGGAAACCTTGTATCTCTATTGGCCACATCATCTGAGGCGATCAGTTCGGTGCTCGTCCGAGAAAATGAGAACCGAACCCATCAGCCTATCTACTACATCAGCAAGGTGCTCCACGGCGCCGAAGCAAGGTATTCGGAGACGGAAAAGATGATCTTCACCCTAACCGTCTCCGCGCAACGACTCCGTCCATACTTCCAGGCTCATGCCATAGTGGTGCTCACCGACCAGCCCCTGAAGGCGATACTGCGCCGACCGGACACATCTGGACGACTCGCGAAGTGGGCGATGAAGCTCAGCGAGTTCGACATTCAGTACCGACCAAGGCCTGCCTTGAAGGCTCAGGTCTTGGCCGACTTCATCGTCGAGTGCCCGACAACCGACCAAGGGTCGGGGCTGAAGACCCGAGACGAGACGCGGTCTCCGAGCCAGACCCGATCTCCACCTGGGTACTCCACATCGACGGAGCTTCAAACGCTCAGGGAAGCGGGGCCGGGCTCTTACTCACGAATTCGGATGGGGTGGTCACCGAGTACGCCCTCCGGTTCGACTTCAAGGCCTCCAACAACCAAGCCGAATACGAGGCACTCCTCGCTGGCTTGAGGATGGCGAAAGAACTGGGCGTCGACAGCCTCCGGGCATTCTCCGACTCTCAGCTGATCGTGGGGCAGGTCAAGGGCGAATTCGAGGCGCGAGATCCGACCATGGTAAATACCTTCAGAAAGTGAAGACCTCGTGGTACGCCTCAGGTATTTTAAATTTTCCACATCCCTAGGTCGGAGAACGCCCGTGCCGACGCACTCTCCAGATTGGCGACATCGGCTTTCGACTCCTTGGGTCGGACGTTCGTGGAGAACCTCGAGCAGCCAAGCATGATCGGGTCGAAGAAGTACAGCAGCTAACAGCCGAACCAAGTTGGATGGACCCGATCGTTCGGTATCTGAACGACGGGATCGGTCCAGAGGATCCCGCGGAGGCCAAGCGACTCCGATGGTCGGCCTCTCAATATGTAATCGTGGACGGCCGACTCTACAAGAGGTCGTTCTCCCTTCCCTTGCTTAGGTGCTTGGGACCGACCGATGCCGACTACGCTCTCCGAGAGGTGCACGAAAGAATTTGCAGGAACCACTTGGGGGGCAAGTCCCTGGCCTACAAAGTCCTGCGACAAGGTTACTATTGGCCTACTATGAAGAAGGACGCGACCGAATTAGTCCGGAGGTGTGAACCTTGTCAAAAGTATGCCAACATTCAACACCAACAGGCCAGCCAAATTGCTCCTATTGTCGCTCCATGGCCCTTCGCCCAGTGGGGGGTCGATATTCTCGATCCTTTTCCTCCAGCGTCGGGTCAGAGGAAGTTCATAGTCGTCGCCATCGACTACTTCACCAAATGGGTAGAGGCTGAGCCCCTGGCGCAGATTACTGAGCGGAAGATGGAGGACTTTATCCAGAAGTCCATCATCTTCAGGTTCGGGTTGCCGCATACGATCATCACCGACAATGGACGGCAATTCGACAATCAGGACTTCAGAGACTTCTGCGTCAGGTTCCACATCAGGCACCGATTGACTTCAGTTGGGCACCCACAGTCCAACGGCGAGGTCGAGGTGACCAACCGGACCTTGCTCTACGGACTCAAGACCCGACTAAACGAAGCCAAAGGCCTCTGGGTCGACGAGCTGGGCTCCGTTCTGTGGGCTTACCGAACGACCCCCCGCGTTCCGACCGGGGAGTCACCTTTCAGCTTGGCCTATGGAACGGAGGCCATGATCCCGCTCGAGGTTGGACTGCCATCTTCAAGAGTCGATCGGTATCAAGAGCCGGACAACTCCGAATGTCGGAGGGCCGACCTAGACCTCCTCCCCGAACTACGAGACGAGGCTCAAGTTCGCATGGCTTCGTACCGACAGAGGGTCGCCCGGTATTACAACGCCAAGGTTAGACCAAAGCTTCTCAGGCCTGGTGACTTGGTCCTGAGGAAGGCAGAGGTCTCGAAGCCCCTGGACCAAGGGAAGTTGGCTCCGAATTGGGAAGGGCCCTACAAGGTAGCAGACACTTATGGTCCGAGGGCCTACCGACTGGAGACCCTTGAGGGGAAACCAGTTCTCCGAACTTGGAACGCCGACAACTTGAAGTTGTATTACCCGTGAACTTTGTAATTGTCCAGTCGGAATACAAATTCGGTTTGAAATCTCAGAGTTTTAACTCTTCGACTAATGATCGGCGCTCACCAAGGTCAAGCCCCGACATACCGACGTGGACTTACTATCCACCTGGAACCGACGACCTTATCGACGATACATCGGACCCTTACAAGGACCGATGCATCCAGATGGACGGGAGTTGACACTCCTTCGACGGTCGACGATACATCGGACCCTTACAAGGACCGATGCACCCATGTGGACGGGAGTTACACTCCTTCGACCTTTGACGACACATCGGACTCTTGCGAGGACCGATGCATCTACATTGATGGGAGTTGACACTCCTTCTACGGTCGAACTTTCGGGCCAAACCGTCGGCTAACAAGCCGATCGAGCTCCGACCAAAGAGAGGCGAAATGTCTACGCGACCGACGTCGCGACTCCCGACCAGGCTACGGTCGATCGAAGGATATTCGGCTTACCACCGTCTATCGCACAACGCGACCTTAGTCGCATCCACGACTTGCCGACCGAGCCACGGCTGGCCGGACGATATTCGGCTTACCACTGTATATCAAAAGACGCAGCATGAATAACCGACGCAAGTGCATCATGATCCGACTTGTCGTCGTTTCTCCGACTGAATGCGCCGGACGGCATTCGACTGAACGCGCCAGTGGAGACCCGACTACCGAACCTTTGCCACGTTCGATCGGCTCCCGACTCAACAGACGCGCCCGACTGACGACCTTGACTATCAGAAGCCGATCCAAAGTCGGGACTTACCCCACCTTCGTGGCGGCACGAGTTGCCGAACGTCCTACCGACTTATGTGAGTTAGCGACTTACATGAGTTAGTGACTCACGAAGGCATTCAACCATACATTTGAAAGAAACAGACAAAGGAAAAAGTGGAAGAAGTTTTCATTCAAAGTTGAAAGAAAGTTTACAAAGTCGGGTCGGAGCCCGATTACAAGTATTTCAAAAATAGAAAAAATAAAAGAAAGTCGGCAAGGCCCGATCACCCTTCTGAGTCGATCTCCTCGACCGACAGAAGATCGGGGATGACCGGTGTGTCGGCCACGATCGACGTCGGGTCGACGGCTGAAGCTGGACCTTCGGTCGGCGGGGGACTGACAGTCGGCGCCACTTGCTCCGGGACGGCTTCCTCCGCAGCGACGACGCCTCCCGATGGCTGGTCGGCCATCTCCTCGGTGGCTTCCTCCTCGGCCCCCGATGGGACGATGCTGCTGAGGTCCAGCTCCGGGTACAAGGCCCGGACCGCATCCCGACCGTCCTCGTATCCCACCCGGTACGAGGCGAAGCCCGACTCAAGCATCTCCTCCCGATACTGGTCGGAGGCCCGGAAGTCCTCAACCGCCCGACTGGCCGACTCCTTCGCCGACCTTGCCTCTTCTTCTGCCCGACCGAGCGCATCCTTCGCCGACTCTGCCTCCGCCTTCGCTATGTCGGCATCGGCCTGGGCGATCGAGAGCTCCTCCTCAGCCTTGGCAAGCTTCTCCAGGCTGACCCGAAGCTGCTCGCGCTCGCCTTGGAGTTCGGCGACAACGCCGTCCCGCTCGTGCCGCAGACGACGCACGGTCCGACCCTTGTGTCTGGCCTCCTTCTTGGCCGACCTTAGCTCGGACCCGAGCCGGGAGACTTTGTCTACCAACTTGGCCTCCCGGTCGGCCGACTGCTGTAGGTGGTCGACCAACATTGCCTTTTCGGCTTCGGCCGCCGCCGACCTCTCCTTCCAAGCCGCCCGGACATTCCCGAACCTCCAGTATCCGGCCTCGAGCTCCGACATTGTGTAGATTAGCTGCCGTTGCATGCACTTTGTCAGGAACACATGGTGAGAAAAATTCTAAGGAGAAAGAAGGCAATACAAAGCTTACCTCGACCATGGTCGGGTAGAACTTGGATAGCATCTCGGTCACTTGCCGAGACCTCAGCGACTCAACGTCGGCCGGGAGGAGGATCCCCTGGCACAACCTCCTCGCCAGGTTGTGGTCGGCCAACGCTGACGCCCCTTCGGGGAACTGTGCGCTGGGCGGCACAGAGCGGCTCCCCGACCTTGTTTCGTCCGCGGGGTCCATCGGGGCTTTCCCTCGATCTGCCGCCCCGACCGACGGAACCGGCAGCGAGGGGATGCTCGAAGTAGAACCGACACCCCCCGTTGCGGCCACAGACGCTGCCGGATGATGTTCGATTTCCCGAACGTCATCCGGCTCCACTGCTGCCGGTGAGGCAGTCGACGTTCCTTCGACCGCTTCTTCCACCGGCCTCTCCTCCGCACGCGCTGCCGGAGCCGCAAGCGCTATGACGGGCTCCGATTGGTCGGTCATCGATGCTTCGACGATCGGCGTTGCTGGAGCAGGCCTCTTCGGAGGGCGCGAAGGACCGGCCCCCGATGCTGGCCTCTTCCTTGTCGCGAATTGCCGAATCTCGACGTCTGTCGGCCGCATTCTTGGAGGTATCCCTGCGATACCGACAAAAGTGTTAATCAAAGAACCGGACTAAGGGCCGAATGAAAAGGAGACCGGGGGATCGGACGATACCTAGTCGGGGGACCAAGCTCAAGCCGGCGTCATAGAGAGCTTGTTCGGTAACAAGCTCCCTCTGCTTTGGGACCAACATATCTTTTAGTCGGTGGAAGTCCTCCCGGTCGTCCGCCTCCACCCGGCTGTTGTCATTGGCTTCAGTTCGAGGCACGCCCCAGTGGGAAGGAAAGCCCCAAGAGGATGGAGAAGAAACAAAGAAAAACTGGTTCTTCCACCCATGAATGGACGATGGAAGACCAGTGATGAAGAAAAGGCCCTTCTGGAGGTTGAAGAGCTACCACCCTCGGGCTTTAGGGTGGGGTCGGAGCACAAAGAAGGCCCGGAAGAGCGAAATGCGAGGGTTGGTCGGCAAAAGCTGACACAACAGCGCAAAGCTAATTATGAGACGGACGGAGTTCGGCGCTAGTTGCGCTGGACAGAGTCCGTAATAGTTCAACAGATTCCGGACGAACTCCGGAATCGGGAGCCGAAGACCCGCGCAAAGGTCTTCGACGTACAGCGCCAGCTGGCCGGGCGGAGGGCTGTTAACCCGACCACCGGCCCCTGGGGCGGATAGTTGAAACTGCTCCGGGATGCAATACTGCTCCCGAAGCCGATCAACATTCGGCCCCGAAAGCGAGGATACCTCAACTTCCGGAGTCGACCGGGAGTCGTCAGTCGGATTTCCCGACCGAGCTCCCCGAGTCGGATTCCCGGCCATTACACCGGAACCGAACAAGAAGAAGGAGAAGCGAAGAGAAAGAAGGAGAGGCGAAGAAGAAGAAGAAGAGGATGAAAGGAGGACCACGAACCGGAAGAAACTCTTCTGGAAGCAGGAAAGCTCTGCCCGCGACGACCGAGAAATCGCCCGGACAGAGTTTCGGCAACAAAATGACGATAGTGAGATCTTGGGTTCGGATGGTCCTATATATATAGGGCCGTCCGACGGCCGAGATGTCTCCGCGCCGACCGAAGCTTCACGGATGTGCGACACGTGGCGGCTTCCGAGTGGCCTGAGGATCCGGCGCGCCCCATCCCAGGACGGCCGCACCGCCCATATTAAATGCGGGGGGCGCCGGCCAACCACCTTCGACACGCGGCAAGCGGGGCCGTGGTTCCGCATTAATGCGCCTGCGCCGATTCGCGTTCCCGATGGGATGCCTGACAGCGCCCCGCGCTCCCAGAATCGGCGCCAGATATTCGGTCATCTGACACCGCATCGTCCGGCGCCCGACCTCCTGACACCGACGTGATGTCTGACGACGACAAGACGCGACGTCTGACACCTGACGCCGATGTGACATCTGACACCGACTATACGTCTGACGCCAGCAAATCGCTTGGCATTTATGAGACGCCTGACATCGGATCAACCCGCGGTACGGTCGGAATCTGGCATACGACGAATCCACTCCTGTTCGCCCAGGATCGCTGCCCAAATAAAAGCATCGGCCAGCTCACCGTCCGACTCAGGAGTGGAGGGGGGCAACTGTTGGGGAATACCCACCGACCGACCGATGGCCGGAGGGACCGACCGACCGACTTACGGTCGAAGGGACCGACCGACCGACTGACGGCCGGAGCGACCGACTGACGGACGCCATCACCTGCCTATTGACGGCTCATCACCGACTGAGGATATGTCGGGCGTACCTTTCATGACCGACTGATCCCGGAGGTCTGATGGCCGACTCACGTAAGACTCGCCGACCAACGGAGGGGCCCGACGCCACTCAGCTGGCCACCGACCTAGGGTCGGTCGACTCCTCTAATCGCCGTACAGCCATCAGGCCTTGTCAGTTCTGACAGCAACATGCGGCACGACCATCTAGGAGCATTGTCCCGTCGAGGGCATTGTCAACCCTGGTGATTTGACAGTCCCACGGCGACATGACACTTTCACGGCGACTCTGACAATCTACAGTGAGTTGACAATTTCTCACTTGTCTGCACCATTAATGACGGCGCCATACCGTGCTCCACTATATAAATCGGGGAAGGCAACAGTGCAAGGGATCCGCTCCCCCACTTCTCGACTCCAAAATCACAGGCTCGCTCCTCTCTCCCTCGATTGAGCTCTCTGTCTTCATTTCACTGTTGCCCAATCACCTCTCTGACTTGACCGTCGGAGGGTCCCCGCCGGAGCCGCCTCCGGTCAGTGTGGACTTCTCGTTTTTGCAGGTGCACGTTCCCCGACGATCGGGCGACGAGGCGATTGGCGTCAACATAAGTCTATGTATTATATGAAAGAGGTAAAAAAAAAAAAAAAGAGGGGTTGCCAAGCAGGAAACTAGGAAAAGGATATGATCTCCCATCTGTTCTTATCTATCTGATCCTCCATTCTTGCAAAATTATGATAAAAAGAACGAAAACAATATGAACAAACCTGAACGATAAGATAGAGGCATCCTTTCTATCTGTTTCATTGATTTCATTTGAATTCAAAAAAAAAAAAAAACATTGATTTCTTTCTTCTGCCAAAATAGTTGTGTTAAAAGAAGATACAAAATATGGTCTATGTTTTCGATGTTTGATGAAGAAAGGAGTGACGGAAGAGCATTATGAGAAAATTGATTTTTCTAAAGCTCATTTCTGTGGAAATTTTAAGACAGCATCAAACATCATATGCAAGCATTATGAGAAACCATATAAAATTTTAGCAACCATATATTATCTTTAAAGTCATGAATGCCACATAATGTCAGACTGCAACATTCGTGTCATGATGACTATGATTAGCTTCTAAACGTCCTCTTCATATAGCTTCTTGCTGGCGAGTCCAGCATCTTTGGATAAAGGCCATTCTCATTGTTGTTGATATCATTAATCAATGATCTCAACCTCTTCTATATAAAGGTACATCCATGCATAGCTTCAGCTAAAAACAAAGGATGGCTTTCTTCCTTAGTTCAACCAAACAACTACAAAGGAGGTAAGGCTGTTTATCTTCTTGCAAGACCAAGTTCTCATATCCAGCTTCCTCAAATGCGATTAGCAGAATGTGAGCAAATACAGGTGATATCACAGCTTTTCACCTAAAAATATGGGGGGAGAGCAATGCGGCAGATTGTCCATCAAACCTATACAATAACTGGGACTGGCCTATCTTTTTACCATCAGTGTGTCTCCATTTTTTGTAGCTGTAAAAAGGTGGCCCTCTTGCATCCTTATTGGCGTTCTTCAGCCCATGCTAAATGTTAGTGCCTGATACTTTTGACCTATCCGGGCTTCATGATGCACCTAATTCCTTATAAAATGAAGTATCTCCACACTTAAGGAATTTAACAGATCGTCTAAGTGTAATGAGTGCATCTACTTAAACAAAATTTAAATCCGAGAGAGTTGATGTGCCAAAAACTCATCTGTCAACTAAAAATTTATATCCGATATATGAGAACTACAAAGAGACATGCAACCTGTTAATCAGAATGGGCAACTCTTAACCTTGCATTCCCTTTAGTAGGTTACCCCATTTTAATTGTTCAACACCAAAAATACATGACAAACTAAAGAAACTAGTCCATGTGGCAATTATCAGGCCCTGTGGAAGTTTGCAATGCACTTTGTTTATAGACTCGAAAAAGGATCATAAGATCTAGCACACACTCTTCAGGGTTGATCTGATTGCTAGTGTCCAGCCCTATTTATGAGAATACAAGATAAGATCCAATTATCAATTTTGTTTTTCTAAAGGGCAAGAATAAATCTGTATTTGTTTACTTTAGCTAGATAATATGATGCCTTTCTACGTTGTCATAGATAATATAGTCTACCCAATCTAGCTTTAGCACAGGGATTGTCAAAAGGATCATGTTGAGAAACAAAAATTCTTGGTTCGGAGATACTTTGGAATGCTAAAAGCTTACTTTTCTCTTTAAAAAATTCATGCCAATATAACTCTGATATTTGAGATGCATAACTAAAAATCAATCTCTAATCCATTGACTGAAGAGAAAAGAGGATCCTTTTTACAACCCAAGACTTGGTTCAAATAGGCTGAGCCGTACTCCTGATTACAATCTCATCTCTAATCTTAGCAATATCATTTAACTCTAAAAGGGTATACCATATTTCTCCTTGTTGGTTAGAATCTTGGCTACACTTACACCATATCACTTTAATCTTTAATCAATGAGCATATACATGCACACAATATCTCATCTCTTGATGGAGAAGACATCCACTAGCTTAAAGAAGCCACCTTACCAGTCTGGTGTATCCTGCCTTATATTCCTCACCAGCACTTGTCCTGCGTGCCACCAAATGCAAAAGTAATCACAATACTAATTACCTCTTATCATCAATAACTTCCCTTGTCAAGTGTTCTCAAAAATATAACTATTAGCTGATCAATCAAGCACCAATATTGTGGACATGCAATTTTTATTATTGTTGAACTCATTTAGTTCATCCATATGCTATCGACATTTTGCTTCTCTTCCAATCAACAACAAATCCAATGTCGAATGGTTGCTTCACTTGCTTCGCCCACAAGGAGTAATCTAATGCCCACAATTTTGCGCTAGTCAATGATGACTGGTTGATGGTACACACCTCCATAATCAAATCCAAAATCCAATGCCATTTGCAATTTTATATAAATAATTCCCAGATATAGCGGTGTATGAATTCCAGCTTATGATGTCTGCGTTCCCATGTATCATCATTAAAATACACTATATGTATGCCTTTTACAATTACCATGGAATTGTTTGTGCAGCTTCCCTAAATCTTTATACACCAATAACAGGTAAGAGAAAAATGCTAAAATATAAAAATTATTATGCATAAAAGATGTTTCCATTATATAACACAATTACTAATTCAGAGTCAAATCAGAGATCACCTAATGCTGCAATCAAGCACAAGAATCGAGAGAGAGATGATTCCATAATCCATACCCACAACTCAAGCCCAATTATATAAACCATACAAATTAAAATAACTAAGAAGATTCTATTAATTAGAGAATCCATATTAGCATCATGAGATCCATCATTCACAGGTCACTGGCATTCCATAGAAAACATTGTCTTAGATGAAGAAAAGGCCCAAGACGAAATGGAGGGTCTAGAGGTGAAGAAGCCCCTTAACCTACTACGGATTGATGGGCTCGTAGTATTCGCGCCGGTAGTGGTCGGGATCCACGGCCACGATCACGTAGACCGCGTAGATCATCCCCGGGATGTACCCCAGGATGGTCAGCACCAAACAGATGCAGAACTCCAGCTGTCACAAGGAAAAGGGAAGAAGATCGAAAGATTAGTAGAGATTTTTATCCATCTAAACTATGATAACGTGGAGAGGAGGAGGGAGGGTCGGACGAGGGGGAGGGAGCGTACGCTGCAGCAGCCATGCCGGAAGAAGACGCCGAGAGGGGGTAGAAGTATGGCGCACAGGATCTCGAGAAATCTACAGCAAACACCCATCTTCGCTTCGCTTTAATTTCTCCTCCTTTCTTTCCCTCCCCTGGTTCTCTGATCTGCTCTCCTATAATCCTTCGTCCCGGTTTTGTTCTTCTTCAGCTGCTCGCCCTCGAGATGGGAGTCGTTGGGAGGATCTGGACCGTTCGTTCGTGGGCAATGGTGCGGAGGATCGGTTGGTTTTGGGAGAACGTGGGTGGGAAGTCCAAGAGCGGGTCCCACGTGCTCGACACGCGGAAAGAGAGGGGGAGGCTTGTGCGTAAAGAGATGTGCCTTTATTTACTAGAGGACACGATTGACTTGCGCGAGGAAAGCTTCCAGGGAACTGGATTGGCTGTTCTGGCGAGAACATTGACGAGTTCCATGATTCCGCACATGACACGTATGTCGCCGCGAATTCATCCCTTTGCCATCCATCGGAAATGAAAGTGGCCGGACAGGGGTTGCATCTTTTTGTGCAAAAAAAGAATTCGCCCCCCACGCACCCCCCCATGAGAATCTGCCGTTGGATTGCACTGTGACAACTTCAGAATCCATACGACCCGTTTATTTCGTGAATTTTTTTTTTAAAAATAATTTTTTCAATTTTTTAAAAAATCATATTATAAAAATAAAATTTTAATATACGTAATTAATTATGAAAAAATAACTTATTCAAAAATGACTTATATTTGATTTCCTGAAAACATCATATAGAATATCTATTATATTTTTAATAGGTAAAAAATTAAAAAAATTTTCATAAATTTTATATAAATAATTATATTATATTTATATTAATATAAAAATAATATTAATATGTTATGGTATAATATTAGATCATAATAATTTATTACATTAATATAATATTAACATATATTATATTATATTAATACAATTTTAATATTTTAATATGATAAGTTTATTAATATCTTAATAGATATAATGTTATATATAATATTATATCAATATAAATATTAATATGTTAATATAAATTTTATATTAATATTAATAAAAATATTATATTAGTATAAATACTATAATATTAATATAATATTATATTATTATTATTCAGTATTTTATCATAAATATTCATGATATTTTGAAAAATCTTAACCGTAGATCTTAAAAAGATATTTTGGGTAAGAAAAAAGTACTATCACTTTTTATCTCACGAGAAGTATAAAAATTCATCTCCCTCATTGATTTTCATTTTTTTTAAAAATATAATAATTTTTCATAAATTTTTTTTTTTTACTCTCTTCTCTTAAAATTCTAATCAAATAAGAAGTCCTATCTCTACTTTTCAAAAATTGCCTCTTCCTCTCTTCACTTCTCACGATCCAAATGAGTCCTATAGGTTGATGAGTAAAAAACTTTAAAATATTTTGAAATATATAAATATAATTTAATAATTAATATTATAAAAAAATTAATTATTTTTTGCAGGAAGGATATAACTCGAATCCGTGTCTACCATGGTGTATGGATGCTGGATAGCTACAGCAAGTAAAATATCCAAACATTTCTACCATAATTGCTTTTTATCTCTCATCACATAAAATTATTATTATTTATTCTCAATTATCACTCTTCATATTAAACAATATTTGTTAATGTTTTAAACAATACTCATTTATCTGTGTTTTCTTCTTCTGTAAAGATAAAAGCTTATCACTAAGAAAGTTCAATAATTGAGTGATATTAATCAAAGAAAAACAATTACGATCGGATGACTCCAAAATCGAGATCTTTTACTCCTCCTTTCAAAGGCAAATAAAAGTCCTAATTTCAAGTTTGAAATCTTCTAAACATTATACATTCTAGATAAGATGGTTTGATTGTTTTCATTCTTCCTTCTTCACATCCCTCTTCCTCATCTATTGAAAAATCTCAAAAGTGTTGTGCCTGGCATCTAATATTGGAATGCTGGAAAGGCAATGAAGAAGGGCATCAATTTGTTTGCAACGTACGGATGAAAAGTGGAGGGAAAAATTGGTGCTTAATGAATGCAGGGGCATCACCTGAGAAAGTACGAAGAAGAGACAAATGGCCTAAACGATGGGATAATAATAATAATCTTCGTGGCTTAAAAATGATATGGTTAAATAAGATTGGAAAAAAATTAAAAGATATTATCAACTGTTGTGTATATCTTGAGTCTACAAGTTCTAGAGTGATAAAAAGAAAAAAAAAATTTCATGAAGAAGGACACAGCAAAATCTAAATAATATAACAAGAGAATATAAAATTTTTTCTGCGTTTATATTTACGATAATGGAGGATTATTTTGATCAATTTTTTAAATAATAATTATTGTTATTATTATTATATAATATAATATAATATTATTAATAAACAACTACAATAATAATAATAATAAAATAAATCTTTCTCCGCCTAGTAGGCCACCATAATAAACTGGATCCCCAAACTAACCCTACTGCTGAAATTCTAATTACCAAATTTCTCCGCGACTGGCATATCTCCCGCCCGCTACCCTCTTATTCCTCTATTGTCTCGCACTCCTAGTTATCCATTCCATGGAACCCTCGGAGTCGTCGTTCTTCCCCTCCTTCGAGTTCGAGGGCTAGGGTTTTCCCCAGTCCATCCGACACGCAACTTATCCCTCCCTTCTCTTCACTCCAAACCCTAATCCTATCCGTCTCTCCTTCTCTGACGTCTCCGCCTCTGCTCCCATGGATTTTAGATATCGAACCGCCGAAGATCGCGATCCCTCGCTCTTCTTCTCCTCGTCCTCCACCTCCGTCAATGGCTACTTCACGGAAAAGGCATTGCGCGGTGAGAGAACACTCGGTTTTTCTATCATTTTTGTACGTTTATTTTCTTGATCAAGAATAAAGTTCGGTTCGTTTCTTGATCAGCGGGCTACATTGACGTGGTGGGAGACATCAGAAGGGGCGATTTGATCCATCCGATCCCGTCCAAAGAACCCTTGCAGCGAGAGCTCCAGAAGGAGCTGATCCGGGAGGAACTCATTTCGAGGGATATCGCTCAAAGGAGGATCTTGGAGGAAGAAGTTATGAGGAGTTGGAGCTCGAGCGCGCGATGGCCACGAGACGCTTCAGATGGAGAGGTATTGCTCGGTGGGGGGCCGGTGCACCTGAGGCGGGCTCGAGCATGGAATGCGGTTGGTCCGGAACTAGAATTGGGGACAGGTTTGGGGCCCATTCTCGCGTGCCTCTGTATCCGGAAGACGCGGTTCACGAGTGGTCACCTCCTCCACCTCCAGTTCCTTCCAAACCGGTGGTGGGAAGGAAGCTACCTCTGCCTCAGCATCAGCCGGAGGTGTCTGCCCTTTAGAGAGGCGAAAACCTGATGTTATCCTTGTTTACTCCCTGCACTTTTCTTTATACATAATTTGCAATTCTATATTTTTATATGATTCCTCAAGCTGCTGTTTTAACCAATGCATTTCACACTAAATCTTGGCTTCTTTATAGTGAGAACGTTCATTGAAATTCAAAAACCTCCCCTGTCTGTAATGATTCTTTTAACTTTTAGCATGACTAGTGTTCGAGCACCAGCAATGCACAAGAGATTGGAAACATAGAGAAATTGTAACTTAAATTTTTTACATGAAGTAATAAATAGAAAATGTCCATTATGTCTATGATATGGTAGAATTGTCCATTCAATACAAAATGGATAATCATTCTCTTGTGCTTTATAGGCTGTTTATCTAATAAATCAACAGTAATATTTCACTCTATATGGTGAAGAGAAACACGAAATAAATCTATGCATGAAATTATGTAAATTTAATATTTCATGAATTATTTTGGAACCACCATGGTATATACATACACACACATGTACAGAAAGCAGTTGTAAATTAATTGGGAAAGCAACTTTACAAGATGCATTGTGTAAAAACGCAATTTTGATATAGGAGATATTTTATTTGGGAAGATTTATGTAATTAAACATTTTCATGAGCATTAGTTAGCCCAATATATCTATCTAAAGGGAAAGAAGTTGCTATAGTGCACTTGTCATATGACTCAATCTGAAGTGGCGCTGGTGTGGCAAGGGGAAAAATGTGAATGTTACCTTTAAAAAAGCCTCCAATCACATGGATTGCACCAATCATCCTTGTCATATCAGAAATAGCAGGTCAACTAGGTGGTGCTCCATTGAATATAGGGTTGAAATTAATGTGAAACTTTCAAGGAGATATTGGCTGAGAGAAAAGATTTATGTCTTTTTTTTTTTTTTGGAGAACTAGACTTGGTGGAAGCCCACCAAAAATCAGGGCGAGGGTGGGATCAAACGCACATGTCTAGAATCCATATGAGACTATACCAACTCAGCAAGCTAGCACCCTCAAAGATATTTATGGTCTTATTAGTATTAATTTGGATATCATTTAAACAAAGAATTGTGCCTTTTAGTCAGTATTCATGGCTCTCTATCCAGTGCATTAAGAGTAGTGTTATAGAACGTTTGTTGATATTACATTAGATAAGATCCAATGCGATATCTTGGTTGGACAAGAAAAGCAGATCTAACTGGATTTTCATTAATGTTAGAAAAAGAGAAAAGGGAAAACTATTGCAAAGACTGGCAATCTTTGGTGGAGTCTAGGGTTTTCTAGGAATAAGAATTGGAAGGTGAAATATTCCTAAAATTCCAGCTGTCTTTGTTTTTAAAAAAACAAAACATTGTTGATATAATGTCACAGGATGACCTTGGTATTTATTTTGCTTATGAAAGGAGCTTTCAAAAGAAACATTTTCAAGGATGACTTTTTTGGAATATGTGCTTGACCACATTTTGGTAATGAGGTTTTTGAAATTGGATATCTCAACCATTTCAACTTCTTCCAATACTCAGATGAATGGTGATCTCGATCTATCTTGGCTATGTTGGAAGTCTGGCAAAATTGGGAAAGAACCCAGATATTCTAGAATCTTAGCTATATATGAATCAAGATATGGACACTCCAACTGATATGGTAAAAACAGGGCTAAGTGCAGTTATGAAGCATTAAGTTTAGTATTAATAATTTAAAAGCCTGTTTAAGAATATAGAATAAAAGACTGAAAGTCTCAGCCATATGTTGATATCATATCAGCTGATATTTTAGGAAAATGAAAAACATGTTCAGTGGAAATGACATGGTAACCTAAAAATCTTATTCAAAAAAGTCAACATATGAGGCAATTTCTTGTTAGTTTTCTGTATGGCAGCTATAGTTCAATTAATGAAAAATAATAAGACGCTGTCTCATCCTTAGCAACAGGAAACTTCTGAGATAGCCTACCTTATTCTGATACTCCCTGGAATCTTGAACCTGCACCTACTTCTTAAAGGATTCCTTGAAGTGTTTTTAACATATCCACGTTCTTGCACCTGCACGCCTACCATCAGATCAATCCTATTGAAAATTTTGTGAAATCCTTGACCTAGGGTGGCTCATTGTGCCTCAATATCGACAAGCATAGATGCCTGTAGACAAAAATGGTTGTATACGATGTAAATTCTCTCTTTTCAATTGCATATTTAATGACTTACAGAAATGGAACTTCATCAGATAAATATCCACAGTTTAGCATGATTGCAATGTGATGCTACTAGATATTATGCTGATTCGGCACTATGTGCTTGGATTTCGGAGGGGAATTTGCTCTCTAAATTTGAGCATTGGGATTAGATCCCATGCGTAATTTTTTATTTTCTAGTAGTCAATGGAGATATAAAACTGATAGCGCCACCAGTATGAATACACTATTGCTCACTATTTCTGGACTATGAGTTGGATTTGGTCATACTTTGACGAGGGTTCAGATTGAAATTCTGAATTAGATTAGAGATGCCAATACGAAAAGATGGATTATGGGAAGATCCAAATTGTTTACAGTTATGTACGTAATAACTTGTATTGATTGTCTCTATCCTATTTACCTCTTTCATTCTAGTTAGCCATATTGTTCAGTCTATACTATGATAAATTTGTATAATCCATAAAAATGCCCATCAATGTGAGCTGTTGTTTGGTGCTTTCTCTATAAGCAATTTAAATCATCGACTTTCAGAGAAAAGTGTGACCCACAGGGGACAAAAGTAATGTACCCATTCTTATTAGTAATTTTTCTTCTACAAGACCTCTAGCATCTATTGAACAAGTGTGTGCTGTCATGGTGACATCCATCCAATCCAATAATAGATCTGCAACCTTTGACGAAGTCATGCTTGCAAGCTGCAAGACAACAATATAACCTCCTAAAGGTAGGCAGACCAGTGTCATTGGGCCTGCGAACATCCAAGAACATTGTGCTCCCAGGATTGGTTTCTTTGATTATCTGACAACACTCCCATAGGTGGCCATACTGCTCCCTATGGCTTCTCTGTATAATTTTTAGGGCTTTAGTCTTGGCTCTATAGCATTGTACTCTCAAAACAGAAATCTTCACATTCCTCCTTACTTTCCTTCTGAAGCCCTTCACACTCCATTTTGTGTCTGATTTACTCTCCTCAAAGTACTTCTCTGCCAGAAATTTAGATGTCACATTATGAGTTTCAAATTACCGACCACAACTATGTACAGGCTGGAAGGTCTCAATTTGCTAAGTGCTCTCCTTTTGAACTGGTGAAGCATGAATCCTCCACCCACATTCCTTGTTGCATACAACAGTAACTCTACTTGCCTCATTCTTCTTGTAGACAAAGTCAAAATCTTCCTATATGCTGTAAAGCCGCTGCACCTTCCTAAACTGTGCGGCATTGCTAAATCTCATTCCTACTGAAAGTGTAATAGTTCTTTTAACATCTATGTTTCATTGAATTCGGAATAATCAGAACTCCGAATCGCAGCATTTGAATCACTGTCACTGCCCAAGCTACGTACTTCAGAACCGCTACTACTCTCTGGTTCCCTACCAATGGGTTGCTTATCTCCAAAAAAATTAGAACTCTGTATCCAAGATCTCAACTCCTTCTCGATAACATCTCTGTCAACATAACCATCAAAGGCATCTTCATCATCCGAATCATTTAGCTGACTAAGTGATTCATCACTACTACTTCCACTTCCACTTGGAGACTTCGAAGTGGCACCTATAACCCCATTCATTTTTTCATCAACTGTAAACCTTCCACCAAGTCTTCCTCCAATCCTTCCATCAATCTTTTTTACTGCCACATGCTTGATTCGGGTCTTTGGTGTTGACGCAGATGCATCCTTCATGGTGGGCAACTTAGGGGCAACTTAGCAGTAGTGATCGGGACTGTCTGTAATTGACTCTCACTGTCCCCTTCAGACGGAGGCATCTGTACTATATCCGCTTGGTGCTCCACATACACTTATAATGTATTTGTACCTTTCATGCAAGCCAGTATGTCCAGAATATCTGCATCGCATTTTAATTTCCTCAAGCCATTTTCTAAAGTCTGTCCAGGCATGAGGTAATAAAAGTGGGTACAATTTTTGTGCCCCAATTGTTCCACTATATCCTCCAACTCCGTGATACTAAACCTGTATGGCTCATAATTATCAAAGAATCTAATATTGCCCCCACTGTGATGATACCTTGGATGGTACTGCATTGACCCACCATAGTAGATCTCCACAGTGAAAAAATCAGGGTCCATCCTGGCATCAACAAAATTAACATAATTCCACATTGTGCATTAGACAAGTGATTAAAAAACAGAACCCCTGGGATCCTTTTTCAATGCTTCCCTTCCCTTGTGCAGTGAAAAGGGACTGCACATAAGTCCACAGTGAGACCACAACAAAGGGTACATTTACTAGGGACCATATCAGTCCATAAACGGTCTCTTATGCACATTCACAATAAAAAGTATGCCAGGATATAAGCTCATGGAGGGACCACGATGTATTATGAATGGATTGTGGTACAATCGGAATAAAATCATGCATTAGAAGGATCATTACATAATACATATCTTTAACTACTGTATGCAAATAACGAAGTTTAAAATAGTGAGCAATCATAAAAAATCATGGCCTTACATCATTATTCAATGAAAGAGAAAAACAACGGCATGACTTTAGGTCAGACACTAAAGAGATAAACGAAAAAAAAATTCGTTCAAAGATAGACTTTCACTTCCACAAAAGAGACAAACATGATTTAATATGTAAAAAATTAAAGAAAAAGATACATTACTCGTCAACGGAGAAACATTTGCACGACGGAGAGGAATAGGGCTTCCGAGAGGCTGCCACACTCGTGCAAAGAGTAGGAGAGAAATGCTGAACCAAATGGAGAGTTGCATAGTCATCTTCGTCAGAATTATGCCGGGATTTCGTCGGAGTGACACCGGAAGCAACAGACGGAAGTCATGGGAGCGAGCCCTCAAAATTGGGAGCGTCACCGTCGAATAACACTTGAAATGAGGGAGGGGAATCTCGATCTTTTCCAAGGGGAACCTAACGGTGTTAGCACTTAAGTTGATGGAATGGCCATATTGAATCATTCCGTTAACTACAGAGGTTTGATTGAGACGTTTTAAACATGAGGGGGTGTAAGTGAAATCGGATGAAACTTGAGAGAGTGTCCCTATAATTTTTCCCAAATTTAAAGTTCATGTAAAGGGCTTGATATGGTGATTAAGTAAATTATTTTATTATAATCATTGTTTGCATGCCTAATGTGTTGACATATGTACCTGGTTGCTATTAAACTTCGTGGTGAGTGACATGAGAAGGATGGCCAAGATGGTGTTAAAATATTCACTGTAGACCTGTTTCTCTAATATTTTTATGGACTACATTTCAGTCTATAGCTTTGTTTCTTAATTTTCCTTCATATTCATATTCTGCAGAAATTTTGTAAGCATTTAAGTAGGATTCACAGACAAAATTTCTGCAGTCTTCTCCAACTTGATTGCGCATATCTCTGTATTTATGACATATCCAAACAAGCTGGAAATGGTCCACTTCATTTTGATCATTTTAGGTTGATCTAGTCCTAAAAATTTTGAATGAAACAATTTTGGTTCTGATTGGTTTGATCGTTTGAATTGTATACAGTGTTGTATTTTTACTCAATCCAAACATTACCCTGTCCACTTTTTGAATATGATCTTGCCTATCAGTCTTGAATTGTGGTTTGGTTTAGTTCAACTACACGAAATCATGCATATTTGTGATAAAACAGGAAAAGAAAAAGAAGGAAAAACATTCCATCTCATCAGGTTGATTGAAATACATTCATATAGAAATAATAGGAAAATATACTGAGCATTAAAAAATACTTTTTTGTAACTAACATATGCTATTCAACTCAACATTGGCAGGTTACCGAATATGATATGTTGTTTTAAGTAGTATTTATTTGGCAACATGAGAAGACATGGAAATGAGAAGAGAAAGGAACTCATTTGTCAACCAGGAAAAACTTCCTTCTCTTCAAATGAAAGCCCTCTTTACTCACTATCCTTTGTTTTATTGATCAGGAGTAGGTTTATAATGAATTCAAGATGGACGAAAAATGTTTGGTGCACATTAATTGGTCATAGTCTATTAATCCAACTGATCAAAGTAATTCTAATTCCTAAGAAGATTCAATAGTATTATGTCATTGTAGCCGATCAAAAAATTCACAATATTGGTATGTCTAATGGTGAAAGTAATGGTAATTTTTAAAAGTAGTTTAAAAAATTAATATAATTCTTAACTTTTGAAAATTGAAGTTGGTTGACCAAAATATTTTATAATATTGGTGGGTCTAATTATGTCAGGTGTGGGAGAGTTAAAGTTACACTCAGGAATGAGATAATCTAGAAGCTAGTATGTGCTACTAAACTTGCATATATGCAAGATTGGTCCACAAAGTTTAAAGAATTTCACTTACACCACGGTTTGCATCTAAATGAAAAGAAAAATGATGGAAATGGGAATGGAAGTTGACCCCAATGCATGGAAAGGGAGTGAACCAGCTGATCCGCCTCCTTTCTCAGTGTCTAAAACTAGAAACTTATTCAAATAATCAATTTTATATTTATTTTCTAACTATACTGTTGACCAGGAATAAAACCAAATTTTGGAATAACTAATTATATATGTTTAGGAGTCCTCCCATTATATTATGCATAACAGACTTCTAAATAGCAGTTGTCATTCTGTTATAATGGCTATTATTTTCACACTTAAACTATTCATCCTAATAATAGACTAATGCTTTTAAATTCTAATGTTAACTAATTGTCCATTCCAATTCTACACTATAAATTTTGCTAAGTTCTCCATACCAAACATATCATTCCTTCTTATTTTATATCATAATTGTTGATAGTTAGTTCGTACCAAAAATATATTTCCTCATCATTCCAATGAGAATGGTTTTTCCTATCACTTGAAGGGTGGAATCACTAGAAAATTGACACTTGTGTTGCAAACTAAACATTAAAATAATGCCAAAACCAGAATTCCTATTCCATTCCTGCCCTTATGCTGTGGACCAAACTTAGCATTAATAATAAGTGTATATAGTACAAAATCTCAAAGTCAGCTAGACCAGAATAAGCGTGTCTTCAAAGTAGTCCCTAATGTGTAAGGGGATTGTGTATGCATGGACACTCTTTATATTATGTCCTTGCCCTTACTGGGACAGCTCGAAGAAGTTTGGGAGGGGTTGGCATAAGGTGTAATATTCTTTTTTTCTTTTATTCTTTTATTTCCTGTGATAATGCATCTTAGAATTTTAGAATACTAGCCAATCCAAGGAGGATCGTGGAAAAGGCTAGTCTACCATAACTGCTTTCAGATTTTTACCTTTCTTCTTTAGGTGGTGGGAAGGGGGTGTTCTTCTATCTGTTGAGTTTCTAGAAGGTGCGAGACTCGCTGTTAATGTTTACTGCATTTATTGTATATTTTGTAAATGTGAACTGCTTAAATTGTCATATACCTATTATACTATTTCTTGTTGCAAGCGTATGGAGCAAGTTTTCCCAATATCTTTCTGCAATCATCCTTTTTCTCTTCTGTTCTTCCGAAGTCTTATGGATACTGAAAAGAAGGTATTTCATGTTCAAAGAAATCATAAATTATAATAATGTAATTCTAGGTCACAGATTTTTTTTGTCACTATCAGGCAAATTTTTATGTTAAAAATAAAAATGATCTAGGAATCCATGCTTTGCTAGATATTCTATTAGAATTTTGTTTTACTTTGGATCTTCTTTTCTGAAACTTCTTGATTATCCTACTTATCATGATATTGATTGGTAGGGTTTAGCTTATGGATGTGATCGATTTTTAATATAATTTGGTTGAGGTTGCAAGCTTCATTCATAAAAGCTGAGGACTGACTTGCCAATATGGAAACCACCCTCACTTATTAATTTCTTCTTGAGAAGCAAGGTGAATGATTGGAATGGGAAAGGTAATGATGGATGTTATTCAAGAAGTTGGCATGCTGTGGCTATGTTAAGAGTTTTAGGAGCTCTGTTAATCTGGAGTCTTTTTAGATGGTGGAATTGCAAGATGAATTATGGTGTTCCATGACGTGTTTGATCATTCCATATTTTATGTTATAGGAACAAAAATATAAGTGATCAAAATGGCCACTTGAGCGAGGGATCAGTAGGCATTGCAGATATGAAGAGAAAGAATAGCTTGCATGGCTAACATTTACCAGAAGATAAAGTGCCCAACCAACAGGGTGGTAAAGAGGACAAGGAAAAGAAGGGCAAAGGGAAAAACAAGGAAAAGCGGAAAAGAGAGAAATAAAAACAGTAAGATAAGAAGAACAGAATGTGTCCTTTTATTTCCTGGCTCCTACGTTAACAGTTGAAGGTATTTTACCTGTACCTTCTGGTTAGTTGATGTTTCCTTACCCATACCAATTTGTATGTTGTAAGTTGATTCTTGTTATGCATATTCAGTGAATATGCAATTTCTATGTTTAAAGTTTCAATATCAATCATTCTAAACCTTAAGACCACTGTTAAAAAAAACATTAAGATCCATCAAGCCTTGTCCTATATGCATGGAAATGGTTTTACATATTGAGGTGTGATCTTAAAGTTCAAAAATATTTTACAACTATTGCTATAGTTAATAAGATCATTTAAATTCAATGATAATGTTCAATCTAGGGTTTTTGCACCTGAATAATAAATCATTTTGAGGGTTTAATGCAAATGACAGACCAACCAAGGAGGCCAGTTTGTGTATTTTGCTTCTGTCAATTCCTGTTCTAGTCTGGTGAAAGTGACTCCACTAATCTAACATGTCATAGAGTTGTGAAATATAAATGCAGTATCTGATTGGCTGTCTGGTTTATGATGTGCTGTCCACACTCATTTCACCTGTTTGTTGACACCGGCAAACTTGGTATTTCAAGTTTGCCATTCTGAACAAATGCTATATTTTCAGGGCTCACTGATTTTCCTTCACTTATTTTTGTGATCTGAAGGACTCAATCAGATTATGTAGGTAATTCAGTAGGAAAATTCCTAATATTACTGTTATGTTGTATAGTGTTTTGGTGGGAAATTGGCTTGGAGAGCATAAATGTTTTTACTGTGTCAGGGATGTGTTCATTATGTTTCTGTTTTTTCCATGACCACGATACTCTTCATTGATTTCCATTTTGGGGCTATGGGGAGGGATATAAAAACCCTTTTTGATGACCTCATAAATAACTTCTTTAAAGCCAAGACTAACATTAATTGCTGACAGGGGAGGCAGGGTTAAATTTCTACAACTGATTTAGATACTAATTGGGGAGCATGAAATGGGATATGGAGTTCTGGTGACCAGTTTGCATCCCACATGAAACATGTTTTAGTTTTACCATGAACAGCAATAGCTTCTGCATCACATCAACATGATCGATCGATGCCTTGCTGAAGGCCAGTGTAGCTTGGAATGCACAGCCTTCATAAAATATATGCTTCATGTTTGCATGATATTGTTTAGTTGCGGCACCTCTGCTACATAATTTGTTAAAACTATGGGGAAAAGAATCTAGACAAATGTTTCTGTTGCAGGGAAATAATCACTTTCCCAATTGCCTTTTCACTCTATCATGAGGCATTTTAACATTGAGGGTGAGCCTTGGTGCAATGATAATGTTGCTCTATGATTTGGGTGTCACAGGTTTAAAGCACTGAAACAGTCTCTCTCTGCATGCGATGGTAAGGTTGTGTACATCTGATCTTTCTCTGGATCTCGTAGTGATGGGAGCCTCGTGAACTAGGCTGCCTTTTTTGTTAGGCATTTTAACATTGAATATAAGCAGTTATTTATGAGGTAAGCATGTCTGCTGTCATGTTACACCATAATACTTGGTGGGATCTGCTAATGTTGACCATTATTTAGATAAAATGAAATATTTCGATGAAAATGTTAAAAAGTAAACAAATAAAGATTTTGAAGTAAAAGGAAGACATTGGTCCTTAAGAGTCCTGGACGATTTAACTGAGTTGTTCTTGTTGTTGTTAGAACTGGTAAAATTTGTTTGTCATTTATATGCTACTGATCTTGGTACCATAACCATTAAAATAGTTTGTTATATTCTCGCTTTTAATTGAACATTCTTTCCCTCTTATTGGATTGTAGTTTCATGCAGTAAATTAGCATGGAATCAAACTTGCACTTATTTTGCAGATTATACCATCAAAGCCTGAATCATCTGGGATGAAGAGAAAAGCAGTGGCTGTTACAGGAGGCAGTGAACTTCCTAGGCCATGCCAAAAGGATTGGAGATGTGCTTTCTGTCAGGTGAGTGCCACCAGCAAGCAGGGGCTGGACGAACACCTCCAAGGCAAAAGACACAGAGCCAACCAAGAAGCACTAATTGAAGGCAAGAGACCCAAGGCCACAGAAGCACTATTTGGTGCCAACAAGATTGCAAGGGCCAAGAAAGCTGTAGGTTCCACATCTGTGATGAAGTTAACTGGTAAGTCATTGCCAGCAGAGGGTGCATCAACCAAAGGGCCTGTGAAGAATTGGAGAGAAGACAAGCAGCAGACAGGTCAGAAGAAGAGCTACTTCTGTGACCTTTGCAAGGTGAAATGCAACAGCGAGGCCATGTTGGCCTCTCACCTCCAAGGGAAGAAACATATGGCTCAAGCCGAGGAACCAAAGAAGGATGGTAAACCCATGACGCCAGCCGGTGCTAGAAAGAAGGTTAAAACAAATTAAACAGCAAAGGAGGAGGAGATAAGAGGAAGAAGAGAAGAAGGCAGAAGCAGATAATGATCACCAATACAAGGAGCCAGAGAATACCAAGATTGCTGAAAGTGGCAAAGCTCTCTGATTGAAAGACCAAGAGTAGCCGGTTTTTTATGTCTGATTATGCCGGTGGACGGTTACTAGGAAAACCTTGTTTAAGTAGGGTAGGGAGTTTGTTGGATCAGTGACTTAAGGGAGTGTCTATACGATGAAGTGCCTAGCCCTGTAGGGCACCGTGCCTCGCCTGTGGTGCATAATTTCTTAGTTCAGAACTACATCTTAATTCAATCTGTTTGGTTAGGGAATGATTTGGTGAAAGCACACGACAAAAATCTAATCTTACCTTGCAACTTCCAAGCTTCAAGCGCTTCTGTTAGATGTGAATGTGCTACTGTATGCCTCATATTAATCAATCAAGAAGAATGCGTTCTTGGGATGCAATGGTGAAAAGGCGTGGGAGTTGCTGTATTCATAGCACCGGTGTGGGAGCACATGTGGTAAGTTCAGGACTATGTTACAACCGAGGCATCAACGAACAAATTAGTTCGATTCTTTCCCGTGTTGTTTCTGGATGTGTGATCAACAAAAGTAGCATGCATGCAGCTACGTTCAACTTGAAAGATGCAAGCCTTCTTCAATTTTGGTGCACCAGGTGTCCGTCAGCAGACACATACTAGGTGGGGCGCGCTGCAGGACCTGGCAAACTTATTAGGTCGGCTTTGCAGATAGAGGTACCTGTAAGAGTGAACGACTGACAGGGATTTGAAGTAACGACACGACGTCTCGCTGAAGGCTGGTTGGAATCTGCATGCATGATGTGTCACATTGTGTCATCATAGATTGGTCTTCCATTTTCATAAAATTCGCTTGCTTTCAGAGGAGAATGTTATAAGCAATGGATCAATGTGGCTTTTCCTCCCCCAACAACCGATCACGCATCTTCCATGCTTGCACACAAATACGTGCTATGAAATATAGTGGGTGTACATGATAGCCATGCAATACAGAGCACGAGTATTAACGTTGGAAATAGAAATAATATTGCACTAATATATGTTCTATAAA
The DNA here is from genome assembly GCF_000442705.2 of Elaeis guineensis. Taxonomy (NCBI): domain Eukaryota; kingdom Viridiplantae; phylum Streptophyta; class Magnoliopsida; order Arecales; family Arecaceae; genus Elaeis; species Elaeis guineensis. The sequence continues at coordinate 3,622,467 of NC_026000.2, forward strand.
ACCAGTCTTGTTATGGTATCAAACATCTTGGCACCGAAGTAAAATTGAATTCAGACTGCTTCGATTTTTTTTTTTTCAAAAAAAAAAAAAACTCCATCGCTTTACCGACACTAATACATCTAGAAAGGGTAGTAGAAGTATATGTAAAGACCATGCAAATTCTCTTACAGAATTTCAAATTGAATTGTCACTGATATGATATTATAAATGCATTTTTGAATCTTTGATGCTCCAATTGTCAAGCAAATCAAATGGAAGTAAAAAATTGCGATCAAGGGCAAATGGAGCTAGATCATCACTCCACCAGCAACCAACAGTAAACCCTACCTTCCTCCTCGATACAAAAAAGAAAATTTTTTCTATTGTATCTGTAAATCAGTTCTTCATAAGTCCAAATTCTGTGACAAATGGCAAAATACCACACAAGCAGTCCGAAATTTCAATAACATAATTCTGAAAAGGAAAGCAATCTACGAATGGAAAGATCAAGCTACATTCTCTTCACCACAAACCAACAAAAAGTCAGATGATTTCCAAACATCTAACTAGAGGTAACCAACTGAAGTATTATCATGGATTCTTCCATCACACGTCTAAATCCAACAAACTGCCAAATTCTCCTGCTTTTAACCATGTCAGATGGTAAAGAATAATCGATTCTACGAAAGCTATACAAGAAAGATGATTTCCAACTTCTCTTCACCACAAAGCCAACAAAAAGAAAGATGATTTCCCAACATTTAACTAGAGGTTACCAACTGCAATCTTATTACAGATTCTTCCACCACACATGTTAATCAAACAGATAACTGCCAAATTCTCCTGCTTTTAACCATGTAAGATGGTAACGAATAAATCAATTCTGCAAAACCATACAAGGAAGATGTATTTGTCAATAAAAGGACGCTAGCATTTCTACAACTCTATTAAGTTTCATGTATAATGGGAATACAAGTATCCCTTTAAGTTGTTCCTTTACAGACCAATACAATTTGATAGAAAAAGGTATTCCTTAAGAGAGGAAAGATGGGAACGGCACAAGAACTTCCTTCATCACCCATGATGTAGCAGAAAATCTCAAACCCTAAGAGCTACCCGATCTTGCCATGAAATTTTCCTCTTGCCCACCCTGTTTGAATTGTTCTCGACACCTCCACAAATTGATAACTTGAGATCATTATCCCCTCCATCACCATCTATTGAACACCATTTCAGTTTCTCCATTTTCAGGGGCTCCGACCTCACATGAAACTCCTCCATTTCTTCACCATTCTGCAATTAACAAAAAAATCCCGATTAACAAACCTTCATAAGTGTAGCCATGCAAGTTCCTGATAGAAGAACCCGACCAATTACCGGTAAAGAGATTTGATTCAAATCAATCACAGCAGAAGTGCTTGGAGCTGCACCTTCCATTATTCTTTGATTCCTATGTTTCGTAGGTACTTCACTTCGAACAACCGCATTTGGTGGCTGAGAGATTCCAACAGATGCTTGCATTTTGCGGGTTTGTTTCTTGAGTCTACATGGGGCGGCCTGAGATGGGGTTTCTAATAAAGTCTTGTATTTGCTCCGCAAGAATCTAACATACCAAATTATAATTTTTTAAAGTTAAACCTTCGAAAGAACTTGAGATATAATGAGGAAATCAGGAAGCAGATAAATGTGTGCAAAGAAAGATATATTGAAAAGGTAGTACTTGACTTCAGCCAAGAGCTTGAGTTTCTTCTGCTTTGTCTGCTGAAATTTCTTATTCTTTGCTTCAGTTTCCTGTGAAAACAAGTTACAGTTACTTGCTGAGGCGCAAAAAAAAAAAAAAAAAAAAAAGCAATTAAATTGTTGAGGGATATCATAAATTAAAAAAATTGCAAACTTTACAATGGAGATAGCAAAAAATAAAAATAAAAAGAATGGGTTTTTTTAAAAAAAAAATTAAGGGAAAGAGAAAAAGAAAGGAGTGAATAAATTCTAATCAAGAAGACCTAAGACAAAATCCAGCCAATTAAAAGTTAGGAACAAAAGCTCAAACAAGCATTCCTACACAAAAAATCACAAGACCCTAGATCTCTCAATCTACGCAACCTGGACCCACGAAATCGACAAAAATAAGGGAAAAACAGCCCCAGATCCCCCCCTCCCACAAAAAAAAAAAAAAAAAAACACTCGAAAGAGAACCTACACCCCTAAAATCAAAGAGAATAACAAGAGAACGAACCAATTTGAGAATAATAATAATAATAATGGAAGGCAATAAAGGCGGAACATCCAGAATCAAGAAAACCAGGACAAATTCCAAACAAAAACCGCATCTTGGCAACAGAAAACGCAGGATATCCAAAGATCCAATCAACCCAACAAGGAAAAGATCTCACCTTTATCAACTCCTCATAGTCCTGCAAGAGCCCCTGGTACTTGAACCGCGCCCTGGCCTCCTCCCCAGCGGTCATGTACGACGAAGACGATGGAGACGACTCCATGGGACGAACCCTTCTCACCTTCTTCATTATCTTCTCCTCAACCCGGCCCCTTCTCCCCGGAACCCAAACAGACTAAGAAAGAAAAAGCAAAAGAAAAGGAGGAGGAGAAGAAGACTATATCATAAGAGGCGATGGAGAAGAAAAGGCCAATAAGAGGTCATAAAGATATAGATGGAGAGAGATAGAGAGGTAAAGAGATAATGGAGAAATAAAGGTAGGTGGAGAAAGATAGATAGAAAGAGAGAGAGACAGGAAAGGTTCCTTCCCCTTGTTTTCTCTTTCTCTCCCTCTCTGTAGGTCTGACCAAGATAAAACCCGAGAGAGGCCCATATAAATCGGGAATTGGAGAGCAAAGGAGAGTTCTTTTTTTCGCTTTGATGGAGGTGTAGATTTTCTGGCCTTGCAGAGGGGTATTTCTGGCATTGCCTGGGGGCCTCTCTCTCTCTCTTCTTGTTTTCTGGAGGAAGGGAGGGATGTAGGGGGGCTTGGTTGGAAGATACACCCTCGAAGACACCCATCCTTTCCTTCCCCTATTCTCTCTCTCTCTTTCTCCCCACCTCCCCTTTTGTTTTGTTTCTCCCCCCTCAAATAAATTTTGGTCCACTTGGGCCATCAGAAAGGAGCTAGAAAGACGTAGAGAGAGGACAAGGTCTCCTTGGCATAGAGGGCGAGGGGGTGGGGGATTGGATTTTGCCTCCTTAATTAATACTCTCCCCCCTCCCTTTCCTTGGTTCCTTCTCTACCCCAGGTATTTGTTGGGATGAGAAGAGAGGAAAGGATGGATGGGAATAAAAAGGAAGGATTCATGGATGTGATGCTTGTTTCTCTGATGTTGCAGCCGTTTGCCTGGTGCCTTGTGGACCCCCCCCCCCTGTGATGGTGTGGATGGAACTTTTATTAAGTAAATCGATCATAATTACTAAACTACCCTTTCCATAATTAGATTTTTAGTATTGTTTTTTCGTTCCTTTTCTTCCCGACGGAGCATCATTAAGAAACTTTGCATGACTCTCTGACACAATCCTCTTCATATTATTTGTTTAGAGATTTTCCAATCATAATTAATTAGTACTATTTATTAACTGGGAGAGAATTTGGAGAGGAATAGACTTTTGTGAAGATGAGTCACTTTTCTATAAGAATCTCCACCATCTCTTTTGTTTTATCGATCCACACTGAACGAAGACTCCAAGTCATTGCTTGCATCCCCACACAAACAGGAGAGGATAGGGTTTAGCCGGCCTTGAGTTCCAAAACGTGTAGGGTTATTTTAGGAAATTTATTCTCAGCAGACAGAAGCGGAGACGATAGGGACTGTGCCAGTACCTCTGCGTCAACCGACTTTGAGCCCTCCATCAGAGAGCTTAGGCTGTGTAAAGCTGCCATGATTTTTGATTCACTCCGGTTAAAATATAATAAGTTATACTAACACGTGTCGGTGACCGGCCACCATTGCTTGGATTAATTATAGCTTTTTTTTTCCACTGCGGTAGAAGATGGGTTGGAATTTGGGACCATTAGGACCCTGTGGCTCCACCACCTACCAACCGAGGCTTGTGACCTGTGAGCCTCTCGTGCTCCGATGTGGACCTTTGGTTGGAAGCCGGAGGAGAGAGGCGGGAGATGCGAACAGTTGATCTGGGGAAGAAGTTTGGCTGGGAGTTGGCGAGAATGAAAGTCGGCAACTGCAGTGACGGGGCGAATCCCGTCCGTTACACAAAAACCGGTTCCCTGCAACCGGGGACGTTTTCGGGGAAAGTCCATGAGATTCGCGACAAAAGAGGCGTTTACCTTGCCGTTGGATCCGCACGGCATGCCATGCCTCGGCGGTTGGTTCCGAGAGATCTTCCACTTCTCCGCGGCCAAACATTTATCCTTCGGCTGGGGACGCTCGCATAAAAATATCTCTGCTTGCAATTTGGGACGTACGATGCGGGTGATAAATAAATAATCCTTTCCCGGATCCGAGGGACGGTCCAACGATTTCATCCAATCAAGCACGCCATAGAGAGATCGATTGGATGGTATCTTATTATTTTGTTAGCATGTCAGTGATTAAATTTTTCCGTATGGGTGTTGCTACAGTATTTTTTATAATAAAATTACACGTTAGAATTTTATATGTTTTATTTTTTTAAAAAAAATAATATTTTATTATTATTATTTTTTCTTTTCTTCCCTCCTCTCCGCAGCTCCTCCGCCAGCCCACCTCCCTCTGCTTTTCCGCGCCCACCTCCTCTTCCCGGCGCCACCGTGGCTACCTCCGGCCCCTGCCCCGAGCGACTTCTCCGTGCCCCGCGCCCACCCGCGGCTCGTCCGCCCCCTCGATCCGCCCGCGGTCCTCCGCCCTCGGTGCACAACTACCCCCCACCCGCGGCTCGTCCGCCCCCAGGTGCGCGTCGGTCCTCCATGCGAACCACCCCACCCCTCCGGCACCGGTTGCTTCTGCGCCCCCCCGCCCCACGAGCGCCCGTGGTTCCCACCCCACCCCCTGCCCCCCTCGGACACCCACGGGTTTTGCGCCGCCCCCCTGCCCGCCTCCAGCGCCCGTGGCTTCTACGACGCCCCCCCCCCACCCCGGGCGCCCGCAGATCCTCCGCCCTTGATCTCCCCGTACCGCCCCGCCCCCCTCCCCCCATCCGGCGTCGGAAAATAATTTAAAATTTTAAAATATTTATCATATCAGTCAAATTGGAATATCGAATTGAAAATTGAATGATCCATATTTAATCCGGTGTTCAAAAATAGATAAAAATTTAAAAAAAAAATTAAAATATACTTTGGAGCAACATGGCAAATTTTATTTTTATATCGTTTTAACAAAATCTAAATAAGAAGTCAAATACAATGCTAAGACAAGTTAATTAATTGCAGAATGGCGTCAGACTCTGATCTCTGACAACGGGCAGGACTTTGACTGGCGTTCAACCCTGATGAACTCGGCTGAGGTCTAATCAGACTGCACCAGATTCAAGCAATCAAAAATGGAGATCATTGCTACAATAAAGTTTTCTATTAATTAGTTAATCATGCAGAGTGAGTAGTACTATGTATGGTCCCCAACCATCTTGATTCTTGTGATGTAGTGTACTGCCATTTTCACTAGGTAAAAATATAACTTCTGATGAAGATGAGTATTTTTCTGGTTGCAGCCTAAAATGGAAGTGCTGGTTTTGTATACTTATTGGTGGATTTTGGTGACCTTTCGATCACTAAAAGGATACCTTAGTTACCCTCTACCAGAGGTTCGGTTTCAGGCTTACGATTTCTTGTACAACTCCCAACTCTGCCATGGAAGCTTCCAACTAAATTATTGGGAACCAATATGAAGTAGATAGAGGGAAAATAAGTATTAAGGATGAGAAAGTGAGGCGGGTGGTGCACCTTCTTGGTTGATTGAAGCTAGCACATCATTGTCTTTCAAATAGCAGGCAAATACGTGAAAAAATAATAACATTACAGATGAATACAGGAATGATACGTTAAATTGTAAAAACCAACAACTTAGACATGTGATAACAATGACATATTTATTTGATTTTTTTTTAAAAAAAAATATTTCAGCAGCACGATGCCTAGAGTCTCACATCAAGTTCTTTTTTTTTATTTGGTTCTGTGAACTCAACCACACTAAAAGAGAGGAAACTAGTATAGCGTCCAAATGAACCATGAATTCACCCTTGTTGCATGAAAAGCTATAGGAGAGTTGATGCGCAATCAAAAACTTCAAGAGTAGCATCAGAAGCTTGCATTGAGGCACTAATATTGGTTCTCTGAGAGACGCAACAAAATGTGCTCTCAACTTCTCATAATTCTGTTACAAAAACATTTATGCTTAAGATTTGTACAAACCACTTGAGGTATGCTGCAACTGAGTGATGCCCTGCAAGTATCACAGCAAAGAAAGGAATGAGCCTACGACACATCTTGAGTCAAGCAACCAACAAAAACGATTAGGCCAAGATAATTTTCTCAACTATCCCAGCACAAAGCATTGATCAAAATAGAGACATGGGAGAGGGCATCATTAGATTTTATAGTTACACATCTAAATACAACAGGAAATTGCAGAGTCCAGCAAGATCCAAACCTGATGCATCCTTGAGGATACAGTATCTGAAGCAAAGATCAAATACGTAAAAAATCATATCTTTGTCACGAAGATCATTCCCACCAAAGGAGAGGAAATCCCATCACAAATGCAAGGGCTCCATCATATATATAGTTTCGAGAAGCCAATCAGCTGGCAAATCACCTTGCTGCCACTTGAAGGAGCCTGTCTTCATTTGAAAAGATAGAATGATCCATGTTGTTCCAATTACCAACACGATGTACATATTGCTGATTCCTCTAAGTACAACAGCAAACCGTATCAAAGTTCCAAATAAACTTTTTTTTCTTATTATCTCCATAATCTTCACTCTCTTAAATCTGAAGATGCATATGAAAAAACAAAACAAAATGGAAACCATCTTAACATGTACTTGTTTGTTCATTTTTTTTTCCAATAAACAGCAACAGACTATATATCTTGTTGAGATCAATCTTCCCATCGCCCGATCGTCGGAATCACACACCTGCAAAAAAAATTCTCGCTGACCAAAGATGCCTCCGATGGAGACCCTTCGACGGTCAAATCAGAGAGGAAACTAGACAACAGTAGAACTCAACGAGAGGGAGAGAGAGCTAGAGAGCTCAAGAATTTAGAGGCGCTTTAGAGAGCTTACCCATGCTTGAGAAAGCTTACCCATGCCTGTTGCCTTACCCCGTTTTAAAGTAGAATGCGGTATGGTCCCGCCATTAATGGTGCAGACAACTGGGGAATTGTCAAATCGTCGGGGACGGTCAAATCGGCGTGGGTTGTCAGGTCATTAATCCATGTCCTTAGCAGAACAGCACCCCACGGCGGTCGCACAGCATGTCCTTGGCAAGAGAACAGCCCATAGCAGTTGTACGGCATTTGGACGGACTGGGCGACTGTATGTCGGTATTCGGTTGTCGGGACGTCGGGTGATGACTCGAGAACACCGTCGGCTGATCTAATGCCTTGTGGAAGTCGGACGTCGGCTGCCATCCCCGACAGTGAGTCGGTGATATGGGTTCAGCCGCTCGGTCAGTCGAAAACAGTATGGGTCTGTTCGACCGGCATACCTTTGGCCGGATATTGTCGGCAGTCATTGTCGGAGTTGTTGTTGGAGTCGTTCGTCGGTCCGGTCGGTAGAGTCGGGCGTTGGTCGGACCGGTCCGAGGATAAGTCAACGTACGGGGGTCAGTCGGTATATCCCAACAGTTGCCCCCCCACTCCTGAATCCGATGTCGTGTTGGCCCGTGTGAACACGTGGGCGACAGCTTCGGACGAAAGGAGTGGTTTTCCATCATGTCTTGCTCTGACTCTGGCGATCGTATCAACGAACGATCCGATATCAGACGTTCTATTCAGAACGCAAACTGCCATCTCCTTGGGAACGCGAACCGCCGTCTCCTTGGGAACACGAACCGCCGTCTCCTTGGGAACACGAACCACCGTCGGTTAATGAATTTCGAGACGCGATTTTTCTGCCACGTGTCAGGAGGTTATTGGGCCAGAACCGTTCACGCGGATGGAGGCGACGTGGCTCGATCTGGGGGCAGGTGCGTTGAACCGTCGGACCGAGGAAAGGTCCAGGCACTGCCATGTGTCGATATCTGGGAAACCCTCGTTCGGCATGCTTTCATCTCGACCGTCGAAGGACCTTATATATATGCGGCCACTTACATCCAAAACTTCACTTTTTGCTGCAAATCTATTCCTGACGCTGAGGCCCTATCGAGTTGTCCCCCAGTTCCAGGTAGTTGTTTCCGTCCTCTTCCTTTGAAAGCTCTTCTTGAAGTTTTTTCCATTCTTGTCTCCTTGCATCCTTTCTCCTTTGGTATTTTTCTTTTTGCTTTTCCTTTTGGGGCTAGCATTATGGCTAGAACCTCTCATCGAGGAAGTCAGTCGGGGAATCCGACCGACGATTCTCGATCGATCTCGGAGGTGGAGACTTCTTCACTTTCGGGATCGAATGTCGAACAGCTCAGGGAGCAGTACGGTATTTCAGAGCAGTTCGAACTCTTCGCCCCTGGGGCTGAGGGTCGGGTTAACAACCCACCTTCGGATCAGGTGGCCTTTTATGTCAAGAACCTTCAGGCAGGTCTTCGCTTCCCGATTTCGAAGTTTGTCTGGAATGTTTTGGATTATTACGGGCTTTGCCCGGCACAACTGGCGTCGAACTCAGTCCGGTTGATAATCAATTTTGCTTTGCTGTGTCGGCTTCTGCCGACCTTTCCCCGCATCTCTCTCTTCCGGACGTTCTTCGTCCTCCGACCCCATCCGAAAGTCTGAGGGTGGTGGTTCTTCAATCTCCGGAAGGATCTTTCGTTCATTACCGGTCTTCCATCGTCGATCCACAGATGGAAGAATCAATTTTTTTTTACTTCTTCTTCGCTACCTTGGGGGTTCCCTTCTCGCTGGGGCGACCCTCGGACTCAGTCGAATGAAAATAATCGGGTGGAGGCTGGAGACCGAGAGAACTTTCACCGACTGAAGGATGTGTCGGTGCCGAAATAGAGAGAGCTCGTCACCGAGCAAGCTCTGTACGATGCCGGCCTGAGTTCGATTCCCCGCTTAGGTATTGTTCGGTCTGTCAGTCGTCTTTTGGTTTTTTCATCCGTCTTCGGACTTGTGCTAATCCTTTGTTCAAATTGCAGGCATGCCGCTGAGAGTGAGATTGACACACACCGACATTCGGCAACATGCGGCGAGGAAGAGACCGACGCCTGGGGCCGGACCTTCGCGGCCCCCCAAGAGGCCTCAGACATCATCTCCGACCGGCATTGCGACGTCGGCAGCACAGCCCGACCCCGAATGATCATCGGGCTTTGAGCCGGTTATTGCCCTGTCGGTGCCAGCGGTGCCATCCGAGGTGCCATCCGAGGAAGGGGTGGCAGAGGGGGCAGCCGAAGGGGTGTCGGCTCCCCCGCCAGTGGAAGAGGTTCGGGTCGAAGCAAGTGAGCCCGAACGACCTGCGGTGGCTCCCGTCGCACCCTCGGAAGGAACTCAGTCGAGTTCAAGTTTCCCGTCCCTTTCCGATCTTCGAGCCTGGGCGACAGATCGGGGGAAGGCTCCGATGGCACCGACGGATGACTTGAGGTCGGCGGGCCACGTCGCATTGTCTGACGTTCGGGTCCCCAAGGGAGCGTCGGCCCTGGCCAACCACGACTTGGCCAGAAGATTGTGTCAGGCAACCGTTCTCCCAACCGATCGGGAGCTCTTGAAGGGTCGGTCGGTGTCCGACATGCTTTCTTCCTTTTATCCGACCATGATCCAGGTGAGCTCTTCTTCTTTTTCTTTCTTCTTCATTGTTATTTTTGTCATTTCATTCTTCTGATGATCGGCCTTCTACTTGCAGCTGATCTACAATATGTTCGAGCTGGAAGTCGGGTACCGGAGATTCGGCGACGTCCAGGCGGCCTGGAAGAATAGGGCAAAAACCATCGAGGCTGAGAAGACGACGCTGGTGGACCAGCTGAAGTTATCGATCGACCGCGAGGCTAGGCTCGAGGAGAAGATCTCCCGACTCACCAACGGCCTAGCCACCTCGGAGGCCGAACTTCAGTCGGCTCGCGAGTAGGTCCAGCGCAAGATCTGCTCCATTCACAGACTGCGGCGTGAGTGAGACGGTTGCGTTAGGGAGCTCGAGGCCGAGTGCGAACAGTTTCGGGTTAGCCTGGAGAACCTGGCTAAAGCCGAGGAGAACTTGTCCTCCACCCAAGCCGACGCCGACATAGCGAAGGCGGAGGTGGAGTCGGCCAAGGAGACGTTGAGTCGGATGGTGGAGGACTTCCGTGGCTCGGACAACTACCGCGAGGAGCTTCTCGAGAGCGGCTTCGCCTCCTATCGGTGGGCAATCAGGCATCAGAGACCATCGATATGAAACCCTGATCAAAGAATTCAAATTTCAAATTCAAAATTTGAAATTCAAAATTTTGATCCCGGTACCCAAAATATGTGAAACTCATGATCAGAGAATCCTAATTCTCAATCATAGAGTCCCAGACAGATAAGACTCATAATCAGCCATCAGATCAGAAAAGAACCTCTAATGTGTGTGACCCCGCAGGTTCGAACCTAAGCCGGTAGCACAGGAACCAATTCCTGTACTAATCGAAGTGACCATCTAGCAATGGTACCCGATGATCGGATAGGTCGAATAATCGCAATCGCAACATTCAGAACCTACGTGAATATGGTTACCGTATAATTCATCCCTTTTGACCCTTGTGTTTAGGACGACTCAGGGTTAAACTGTTAACCCTGATGATATTATCCGAATCGTGCTCAACTCAATTAGTCCTGTGACTCCTCACTAGGACTACCCTGGCCAAGGTTTTGCTAAATTGAAACACGACTGTACACAGCTCCTAAACTGGAGTGGTCAATCCCATCTTGACACATGCACCGACAAGTCAAGTACTTGACTACACCCAGCAGCCTTCCGTCATTGAATTAGAAATTCAAGTAGTCCAGTGCCTAAGTACAGTGAGTTGCTTGCAAGTCACCGTAGCGGTCTCAGGTCGGAAGGACATTTATACCCATATCCCATCGGAGCAAATCTTGACAGCAGAAATAGCTTCAGAGTTGGTCATGTTCAGTGCAGATGTACCATTACATCTCACCTGTATGCCATAGGAGTGTCTCCACACTCTTTGGTTATGAGGACAACCAACCCATATGGCACACAACGACCTATGCTCGATAAACGTTGTCGTCCTTGGTAACAACGTATCATTTGGTCGCGAACATGTTTAAGGACTAAGCGACAAATCCTCTTTTGTCGAGTCTAAATAGTCCTAAGGACTTCACCACAACACAAGAGTTCATTAGAAGATGAAATATTTGTGATGAAAAAATACCAAAATAATTTTTATTTATTTATAATTCATGTACTAATACAAAAGGAGCACAACCGTCAACAGGCTGATGATTGGCTTTGGGACACTATTCCCAACATCGCTCCAGCTGGAAAGGAGAGGGACGTCGAGACTGGCGGGTGTCGCGCCGTGGCCACCTCGTTTATTCTCGGTGGGAGTGCTGAGAAGGCTGCTCTTGAGGAGGAGACGAAAGTCGATGCGGACGTCGGTGGCTGCTTCTGGACGGCATAGGATGCGCCGTCGGCTATTCCGCCGGCGGTTGCGGCAATTGGGTCAGTTGTTGTTGGAGGTTTGACCACGTCCGTCAGAATGGTCACGATCTGCACCTCCGTGGTCACCACCGGGTGCGGAGAACTGGATTCCGCCATGGAGGGTGAAGGAGGGGCCTCTTCCCGACGAGACGAGTGCCTCACCGATCCGGTAGCTCTCGATCGTTGAGTTTTGGTTTTCGTCATCTCGAGAGATTTTTCAAGCTCTATGGAGCTCGTTGTCTTACCTCTGTCGACCCCCCTTCCTGGCGCGCCAAATTTATTGCGGTCAATCCCTCCGTCGTCCGATCGTCGGGGTCACACACCTGTAATAAAAGTCCTCACTAACCGAAGATGTCTCCGATGGGGACCCTCCGACGGTCAAGTTAGAGAGGAGACTAGGCAACAGTGAAACTCAGCGAGAGGGAGAGAGAGCTAGAGAGCTCAAGAGCTTAGAGGCGCTTCAGAGAGCTTACCCATGCTTGAGAAAGCTTACCCATGCTTGTTGTCTTATCCTGTTTTATAGTAGAATGCGGTATGGTCCCGCCATTAATGGTGCAGACAACTGGAAAGTTATCAAATCACCGAAGGCTGTCAAATCGGCGTGGGTTGTCAGGTCATTAACCCATGTCTTTAGCAGGACAGCACCCCACGGTGGTCGTACAGCATGTCCTTGGCAGGAGAACAGCCCATAGCGGTTGTACGATATTTGGACGGACTGGCTGACTGTATGTCGGTATTCGGCTGTCGGGACGTCGGGTAATGACTCAAGAATACCGTCGGCTGATCTGGTGCCTTGTGGAAGTCGGACGTCGGCTGCCACCCCCGACAGTGAGTCGGTGATATGGGTTCGGCTGCTCGGTCAGTCGGAAATAGTATAGGTCTGTTCGGCCGACATATCTTCGGTCGGATATTGTCGGCAGTCATTGTCGGTAGTCATTGTTGGAGTCGTTGTCGAAGTTATTATCGGATCGTCCGTCGGTCCGGTCGGTAGAGTCGAGTCTCGGTCGGACCGATTCGAAGGTAAGTCAGCGTACGGAGGTCAGTCGGTATATCCCAATATATCTTTTTGAATTTTATTTATTTATTTATTTATTTATTTATTTATTACTCAAGTAGGGGCTACGCCACTATAATTTGAAAGAGTAAGAATCGGATACTGAGAACTTTCTGAAAAAATTGAAACGACAGCTTCCAAGATCAGTTAAATGTGTTGGAAGCTTGCAATTGGTAGTTTTCATGAAAGAGAAGTCTCTCCATAGAAGAAAAGATGATTATGCTGCAAGAAAAGGACTCTTTTAAGTCACTTTCTCAAATGACTACGAATGCCAGTTGAATGATATTATCTAAGCCGGCTAGCAATCATAGTTATGTAATGTAGATTAACTACACCACTCCCCACTAACCAACTACGAGTTAAATTTCTATTCATAATCAATGTTTGAAGATTCGATTAGCAAAATAGTTTGCCACTGTGAAGGGATACTCATTCTACGTCAGAACAAGCAGAAATGCTACCACAACATGCACCTACAATCATGAATCTCTAATGAGTCGACAAAATTGCTACTCCCAGGACAGCCCGCTGCTCAATTACATGGTCCACGATTCACATTGCACAACGCTTTATCAGATTGCTCACACTGCACGCTGGTTGTTATGAGCTTTATCAGATTGTATTGCTGTCCCATGTCCTACCAGCAGCACAGTCTCACTTTGATCAATTTTACAAAAACGACTCAATGAGCGAGACGCACCAGCAACGTTATAAACAACAAACGCAAACCAACACGCATGTCAGGCCTTAATTTGGCGATTCTTTAGCCAGTACGAGACTTTTGGGCCCTTCGCTCACAGCTCCAGCGATGCGAATCCCGCAAATCTAGGCCCCCAAGCGCTATGAACATCCGGCCAACACTCCCAGAACTGGTTCACGTGCGTCACACTATTTTAGCGTGCATGTAGCTCAGAAAAATAAAATATAAAATATCTTAAAGTATCCATGGACAGTCACCATCTTGCCGCTCTATCCAATCTTCTATATATTTGACAACAAATAATGCAATCTAATCTATGATATTATTCATCTTTTAAAAAATATGTCGAATAGACATCATGATCATATGATGAATAGACATTCAGATATCATGTAACAGTGGATAAACCTTCAAATACCTCACTTCGTCTCGATCTAGCAGATGGCTATAGCCAAATCACTCCATATGAAGATTCTTTCTATCTATAACTCCTTCCTTGCGCAAATAATATCTGCCCAAATAGCACGGAGCTCCGCACTGGAGATGGATGATATCTCACTTTCACTCTCATTACTTTCTCACTGTTAGGATCTCTTAGATATCACATGTAGAATTTTGGTATATCAACTCGCATTGTTCTCCAAAAACTATGGGATTTGATTATTATATTTATATTTTATATCAATGTTAAATAATAAGATTTTATTAATATATTATATTATAAGTTTTGCTACGGTGCTTTAAAGAATTTTTTATTTTTTACTGTTTATCTATTTTTGATCATCAGATTAAAGATTGACCACTCGAATTTCAACCAATTGAAATGTCTATGTACATGGTGATGCAGTAAATATTTTAAAATTTAGAATTATTTTAAATCACAATCAAATTAATTTATTTTTTTTTAAAAAAAAAATTTTTATTAGGGGCGACAATGTGGAGAAGTCGTAAGTCGAGAGGTGGGAGGGGGTGGGGTAGTTTGCAGTGGCACAGAGAAGTCATGGGCTGATGGAGGTGGGATTACGGGACAGCGTACCCATGGGGTGGATGGGGGGTGTTGGGGAGCAGTGCAGAAGGTGGGGGAGGGCGTACGTGGGAGAGGACGGTATAGAAACTGCAAGTATTGGGATGGAGGGGTGTGTGTGTTGGGAAGCCCAAGGGTGGAGGAGCTGCGAGCGCCCGAGATGGGGGAGACAACGGGGACATGCATGGGAGGGCGGCGCAAAAGCCATGGGCATTGAGATGGGGGATGGGGGGGGAGACGAGGGGGAAGGAGCTGTAAGTGGTGCTTGGTGGGAGGTCAAATACGGAGAACCTGTGAGAGAGGCAGGAAAAAAAAAGAAAAAATAATAATTATTGCAGACAAAGGCTCTGGACAGATAAGGGTGGAAATAGATCAGGCCAGACCAGGCTTTGGCTTAAATAGGTCAGGCCTGTATTGAAAATACCAGCCTGAGCCTAGCTTGTTGGACTAATTCAAACTTAAAATGAGACTCGGCTTGATCTGTTTTGCAAAATAAAAAAGTCTGGCCTGGCCTGAAAGCTTATTTAAAGGCCTATAAATATTAAGATCTTTAAATAGAAAAAGTAGAAAATAGTATTTCAAGAATCATTTTCAAACTGAAAAATTAAAGATTTTTCTTTTATGCTACTCTTATACATAACTAAATAACCTATGCCTGGCTTATTTAGATAAACAGACCAGACTAGGCTAGACCGCAGGCCTCTAACATGGGGCCTAGCCTATTTTCACCCTTACGATTTGGCACGTGAAGTATTGTCCGTTCTGACCTATGGATTTCACGATTTTATTATTTAAAAGATGTTAGGGCCTGGCCTATTTCCACCTTTGTAGTCTGGCATGTGAAGTATTGTCTACTCTGACCCGTGGGTTTTACAATTTTATCATTTAAAAGATGCCTCACGTAGGAAGGATGATCCCTTATTATAAGCACAGCTTCTCTTGATTCACAATTGATGTAGGACTATTGATATCCTCCATATTATTAGAACCACATCAATAATAAAAAAAATTAATTTTAAAAAAATAATAAAATATATAAAAATAATAATATATAATATTTTTAATATTTTTTATAATATTTTATTATAAAAAAAAAACATGTTAGCAAAATCCTATATCATAGTGCATCTATGATATCTTTTTATGTTATTCTTCAAAATCTTTTCTGCAATGATAAAATTTTATTATTATATTGCATGATCTCAAAAAAAAAAATCAATTTGTTAAAAAAGTACGTTAATACCATGAGCATAATTAGTAATTCAATTTTTATTTCCAATACATATTTTTCTTTCACCAACCATTGCGGCCGACCTACCGAGGCCTTCTCGCCTAAAGCTATCACCTTTTCCCGAAAGGCTGCTGCCACTGGGGAGACCACGGAGGCCGACGCGGTCGAAGGTATCTCTTTTTATTCTTATCTTTAACTGTGTTCTTGATTTATAGTTTTAGTGCGATTCTGGTTTTGTGTCAGGGAATCTGCTACTTTATACTTCGGTCTTGAGCTTTTTTTTTTTTTAAAAAAAAAAACATCTTTGCTTGCATCAAGTGTTTGGTTATATGTTTGTGCGGCTTTCAGTTCTTAAAAGGTTTGGATTATATGGTTAGAATATGTTGCATGCTTATTAATGCAACGATTTTTTGTTAGATCATCTATTTGACTTGACAAAAACGCTGCCATTTTTGGCTGGTGAACTTCATTTCTCTGGATTAAAGAGAGCAAAAGGTGAACGAAGGGGATGTATTTATTAAAGATGGGAATGTTCATATGGAGAGGGGAGATGTGAGTGGAAGGAAGAGATTGGAAAAAGGAGGGTGGCCGCTTGTGGTCCCTAAGTTGGGAGCAGCACACGAAAGTTTTCGCGTGATTGAAATCTAGAGGCTTCTAAATATATACAATAAGATGAATGAACATCTATTTCACAACATTTGCTTCTCTTCTACTTGTTGAGCAGCATTACTTAAAGGATAGGCTGTGGTATGGTTTGGCACTGACAATAGCATGCCATAAACATGGTATGCAGATGACCTAAATACATACTTTCATTATGTTGTTGGTTGTTGGGAGATAATTTCTTGCAGTGTGGCTGGACGTTGACATCTGTCGGCAATTTTCTGTTCTTGTGGATTTGAAGAGGTTGCCACATCGATGAATAATGGAATTGGGATATTCATCACCGCGGCTCAAGAAGCATACTATAATCCAGTTGAAGGAAGCACAATAGATCTCAAAGGATTCAATGTACCACACTAGTAGGAATGTGATGTTGATGGTTTATGATAGAAGAACGGTGAGATCAATGGCATCAAAACTGAAGTTTATGCCACTCCAGTGGTTTGGATGAATTTTTGAACCACAATGATGTGATATCTTAGCTTGATGGTGAAGAATGGGCCATACTCATCTTGGTTCTGTATGGTGCGGATGAAGAGCCAAGAAGGTGGTGGGTAAGTGAAAAATCAACAATACTCTCTTTGCTTGTAATTGTCTGGATTCCTGCTTTTAGGTTTGCAGACTATTTAGTGCACCTAGTTTCTGATTGTTTTCATTTGTATCTTTAGTTCTTTGTTCTCCTTTCTCATCGCTGTCTGTTCTCCTCCTTCCTCAGTGCTCGTGGGGAATTATGTTACATCTAGCAAAAGTGTATCATGAGGTCTAGTCTGGGTTTATTTAAATCGGCAGACTAATATAGCTGGGTCAGTTGCTTTGCCTGTTCTATGGATCATTGGCTGAACAACAAATGTTCAGCAACTGCCTATTTGGTTGTGTAATTGAACCTATTGCAATTGAGACCTGGGCATTGATCGAACCGGGATGGTTTCAGATAGCAACAGCCTACAGCTTGACCTCTGGCCTAGGTTCTTCAGCCTGAGCACAGCTCGCCCATTAAAACCTAAGCCCAAGAGAAACATGGTTCAACTGAGCAGACATAGTTGTCAGGCATCTGAATATCCCCCTCATGAAACTGTGGCATGCTGTGCTGAGAAGGCATTGGACTTTCATATTGGCTGATGCTTGAAAATTAGATGCTTCATAAGTTTGATGAGTGGTTGTTTCTTTTCTTAGTGTCCCCAATAGGGGTCTTTTTCTTGTTTGTTAGAAATTATCTGTATATCTTGTTTTTTGCAGAGGTAAGGTTTTATGTCCCTCTTCTGGGAGGTTTGGATTGTGAACGTGTCCATGAATAATCTGTTAACGGATGGATCTCATGGTTGAAAGCAGGCAATGAAGAGCAGTCAGAGGGATCAGGGGATCAATAGATTGAGGGGCATTGAGGGGCCCACCAAACTCTCCAACTTCTCATTTCGATCTCTTTTCTTAACAGAAAATCTAATCAGTTGATAAGTTATCACACCCAGTAATTCAGGCTCCGCTACTAGTCCTCAATGTATCCTTCTGTATGTCTGAATATTTAGTACACATGAAAAAGAAATGTTGAATCTTGAACAATGATGCATATTGTGATGATATTGAGTTTGAATAAGGCATTTTGAATCATTGCTCACATTGTAGTGCAACATTGGCTTCTTAGTTCTGGATTTTGTTATACAATCTATTCCTTTTCTTTCATCATTTTTCTTTTTATGCATAGATCTCTAGATATCATAGTATCTCCAACATCTTATCAGAAAAAAAAAAAAAAGGAAAGAAAGAGCAAGGAGATTGAAAACCTTTCTTGGTGAAAAGAACCTGTGGATGAGATCCTCGATTATGGTGAGTACTTATGCTTCCACCACTATTTTACTCATGTCTCAGAAATTCAAGAATGCATCCCTTTACTCAAACTAAAAAGAAAAAAGATTTCATCACAGGCAGATTCAGATGATGAAATCCTTGAAGAGGATGGTGCAAATGATGGCAGAGTTGTTGTTACAGAAGAAAATGTTGCTTCTGCTGTCATGGTATCACTGCGATCATATAAAGAAGCTTTGGCTAATAATGATCCATCAAAAGTTGCTGAGATAGAGGCCCTTCTTCAGTCCATTGAAGCAAAGAAGAATTCTCTTGCAACCAAAGTTGTTACCTTCTCTGAAGAGTGGTCGACAGACCAGGGCTGTATTCTTAGGATCAGTGCGGACTTCGATAATGTTAGGAAAAGGATGGAGAGAGAAAGGCTCTCTCTGTTGACAAATGTGCAAGGAGAAGTTATAGAGAGATTGTTGCCTGTTTTAGACAAATTTGAAAGAGCTAAAGATCAGATAAAGGTGGGCACTGAAGAAGAAGAGAAAATAAACAACAGTTATCATAGCATGTATAAACAGTTTCTGGAGATTTTGACCTTGTTAGGTGTTGAAGCAGTGGTAGGTCATTCTTTTTCATACTGTTGAGGTGTGCTCCTTTTGTATCTGCTGCCTGCTCTAAAGCTTTAGAAGTTTCATTTCATGCCTAAGCTGTGAATACCTGCATGCTATTCAAACTGCTGGTTTTGCTTGTTTTAACCAGCATGCCCTATCACATTCACACATGGTGCAAGATTTATGGTTTTAAAAAAAAAAAATATTGAGGTTTATGAACATTTTGACCGACTCTCAACCACACATCAGCTCTAATTTTGTTGTTTCCAAATCAGTAACTGTTGCAGCATTTGGCATAACTATTTATCTCGAGGGCACAAGTTACATACCAAAGATGCTAATTGAAGCAGAATCATGCAAATGACTAATTTTACTTATGCCATTGATTTAACAAATATATCTACATGCACACACAGAGGCCCAATCTCTTCCTTTCCTATCTATCACTGTTGTCGCTCTTCCTTTCCGACCTTTATTTCGTTGTAAAAGCTTCATGAGGCAATAACGCATGGGGAATCAACGTAGTTTGAAGAAGGCATTATAATTCAATATGTCAGTATTTGGACCAATCCTGGAAATCCAGTTTTGAAGGCTACTTCAGACTTGAATAATTGCATTATTGATTGCAATGCTGCAGCATTTGTTTTGCTCTTATCATGTTTGAACCAGTCCTCGTCCCACAGTGAGTCACCAATTTTCAACTTTTAATTAGCTTCTTACGAATTTGTCATGATATCACCATTGCAACGAATATTTACTCCTCGTCCCGATGCTTGTAGTGCTATACCAACATCTTTTGGTGCGTTTATATTAGGATGGCTTCCATCATATTCGAACTAGTCTCAGCACCAACCCCTCAAGAGAAAAAAAGTCCTCACAAATACCAA
Source organism: Elaeis guineensis (assembly GCF_000442705.2). Lineage (NCBI taxonomy): Eukaryota > Viridiplantae > Streptophyta > Magnoliopsida > Arecales > Arecaceae > Elaeis > Elaeis guineensis. The sequence goes on from NC_026000.2 coordinate 3,642,108, forward strand.
CATTTGTCGAGTGTTAAGTGTAGGATCGTTTCTATCATTTCAGATACTAGTCCTATCACCTTGCATTAGTTCAATCTTATATAATATAATGACTGGCCGGCTTCAGAATTTAATTCTGCTAAATGATATGATAAATATGACTCTGTTTTTGGCTGTTGCATATCCAGGAAATTAAAATTTTCATTTGAATTGGAGGGTGATGGGGAACATAAGTACCTACATGGAGTCGGCGTCGGGAACAGAGAGGACAATGCTGTGCTAAATTTGCCCACCTGGATATATATATATATATATATATATATATATATATATATATATATATATATGTTACGGGCCCTCGGGCATCAATATTGAGCACGTATATCACAGCAAGAAATTAATACTAGAAAGAGGGCAAAATGGTCCCAAAAAAAGTAGGGAGGGAGCCGACCCTCCGACAAGGATCAATGATGGAGAAAATGTTGATCGAAATAATTTTATCATATAGATTTTATATCAGCTAATAACAAATCATCACATTATTTATTATTTTAAAAAAATACATCGTTGTCCAAGCTTGCTTGGAAATTTTAGCTAATAATTTTTACTTCATTTTGAAGGAGAATAATAAAACGTCCACGCATAGAACTGTTCTAAACAATAATTTTCTCAACGGTGAGGGTGAGGGTGAGGGGGAGGGGGAGGGGGAGGGTGAGGGCAGATGGCGCTGGAAAACAGGCGCCCATGTCGATGCCACGTGTTGGCAGTTGCAGGATCCGCATAAAATATACTATGCGAGCATGGGCGGCAAAGCATCGTCCCTTGTTTTGGTTGTTTGCATTTCAACGTTCCCAACCGTTGCGGCCCCGACAAAAAAGGTGAGAGCCCTGGGTGAATCACCAGCGGCAAACCCGCCCAAAAAGGCGAGCCCTACGCAGCCTTTCTCAACGGCTAGTTTCCTCTTTCCCCCAATTTAAGTAGGCCCAATCCCCTTCGGCTCCAGCCACACGAGATCCCTCAACTAAGGAACTTCACCTTCCTCCTTTCGCCGCTACTGCGACTACTACTGCTCTCTTCTCTCAGATCACACATACATGGCTTCGCCGTTGTTCTCTTCTCTCGTATTCCTTGTCCTTATTCTCATCGTCAGAAGCTCTGAAGCTAAAGATTTCTTGGTTGGAGGCAACACCGAAGCATGGAAAATCCCTTCGTCTCCATCAAAAACCCTCAATCATTGGGCGGAGGCGAACCGCTTCCAAGTCGGCGATTCGCTTGGTAAGCATCAACCCTCTTCTCTCCTCTCTACTAGTAAAGTTTCGAGACCAAAGCTAACATTTTGGCTCTTCCCGACCCAGTTTGGAAGTATGATGACCAGAAGGATTCGGTGCTGGAGGTGACGAGGGAACATTACCTGAGCTGCAACACATCAAGCCCGATCGCCGAGCACGAGGACGGGAACACGGTGGTGAAGCTCCCCCGAGCAGGGCCGTACTTTTTCATCAGCGGAGCAGAGGGGGCCTGTGAGAAGGGGGAGAAGCTGATCGTCGTAGTGATGTCAGAGAGGCACCGCAGGTTTGGTGGGATCTCCCCTGCACCTTCCCCCATGGAGTACGACGGTCCGGCAATGGCTCCGATGAGCGGCGGTCGGAAGTTGACAGTGGGGATTAAAGGGAGCTTGGTGGGTGTTTTGGCTGTCATGGGGATGGTGGTGACGATCCTTTGAGGCATCGTCTTATGAGTTTTTTTTCCCCCCCCTCTCGTGTTGTTGATACAAGTTTCTGGTTTCATCCTCCCTATGACACATAGCCGAGAATGCTTGTGTCATTGCTTCTATATCTATATGTATTCAATTTTTGAGCACAAAAATTGGAATTTTCCATCTATCCATCTCACGAGAAGAAATGAAGTGCAAGGAACAAACACCAAATAAAGAAGGAATCAGAATACAACAACAATGCTGTAAACAAGACCGAAAACGAGTTGATTTATGTTGTGTGTTTGTTATCAGGGACAGCGAGATTTTTTTTTCTTTCTAAAAAAAGCTTCGTGGGTATTTGGTTGGCTAATTAATTTTGAAGAATAAAAGAAAGTCGGCTCTCAAGTTATAATTTTGGTTTTATTGTCGACTTTCCATCCTAGGAATTTATAGCCTAGGAATGCTTCATCTGTATTGATGAACCAAGGCTTGGCAGGCTGGTAAGCGGAGGTCTTGTTATTTTTGCTTGCGCAAATAGATTAATATTTATGTTATATCCACAAAGAAAAATAAGCTCATAGCTTACCCAAATGGCCTTAATTCATTATACATCATATGTATTTAATTATCACAAATGTAATCAGAGACTAGAAGCCCAGATAAATTATGTACTTGAGTTGATTATTAACTTCAAGCTTTTGTAAAGGAATAAAATTATTATTATTATTATTTATTATTTTACACATGGTCCATTAGGCTGTATCTTGTGGCATATGGTCCTTGCATGGTTCGGATTGTGAGTTTGGATCTTGAACCTAAATAAATTTGGACATGCCAGACAATGGGGATGACAACATGTAGGAGTGCTGCAACTAACAAGCTAAGCGAACTTGAGTGTTAAGCTAGTTTAGGCCTGAAACCAACATGCAAGCCCTTCAGGATCACTGGAAGTCAAGATACAGGGGAACGGCATTTTAAGCTTTCTAAGAGCCCTGTTTAGGATTGCTATTAACAGTAAAATTTTTGAAGCTTTTAAAAATAAATTTTTTTAAAAGTAGAGCTTTTATAAATAGATGTTTACTGTTTGATAATCATATTTATAGTGTTTTGAAACTTTAACATATATTTGATAACTAAAATAAAAAAATATTTTTGGTATGATAAAATGATAATAAAAAATATTGCATATATTGTATAGTGAAAAATAACACAATATAATATTATATACTATTATCTATTAAAATATTATTATATTATATAATATTATTATCATATAATATAATATAATATTGTAATATAATATAATATTATTATAATTATGATATAATTTATAATATTACATAATATATTGGTTATAATCGAATCTAATAATAGATTATAATATAATATAATAATTATATTATAATAGATTATATGATATGTTTATAAAGTAAATATTATTATATTTTAAAGTATTATTTTATTGTGTAATATGATTATCATATACTGTAATATAATATTATAATATAATATAGTTATGATTTAATATAAATATAATATAATATAGTATAATAGATTATAATCTAATGCAATAATAAATTATAATATAAAATATTATATTATATTATTATTAAATATTGTTATATGAAATTATATTTTTATAATAAATAATACTATAATAGATTATTTTGTATATTTATAATATCTCATAATATTAATTTATTATTATATTATATTATATTATATTTATAATATAATAATATGATATGATATAAGATATAATTATGATATTTCTTAGTGGGTATTTTGATCATTAAAAAAATAATTTAAATCAAAACAGCTTTTCGATATTAGTCATAAAGCATTTTTAGGAGAAACTTCAAAATGAGCTTTTTACAAATAGACTTTTTTAGCTTTCTGATAAAATCAAAATGACTTTTTAATTTTTTACCAAACACTATTATACCATCTAAAAATATTTTTGGAAGGTTAAAAAGTACTTTCTGACACTCTAAAAAACTTAGCCAAACAGAATCTAAGTCGTTTATGACTTTGTGCTAGTTGAACATGGTATGGAACCTTCCGGTTGGGTTTTGAAAATGAAGAATAAAATCTCTAGTCCTACCTTTGTAACATTAATTTAAAAGGTTTTGACAACAAAATTGTTATTAGTTAAACAAATGACATATGCCAAAGTTGAATTTTGATATAAACTTGTATTTAGTTGGACACAGGCCGACCGGCAGGCCTGAGTTGCTATCGTTCCTAGCCTAGTCATTTGGTCAACTATGTTGAATATTTGAATACTTTGGGCCAAGATGACATTCTAGCAGGAGACAGGGATCCTGTAGTAGTCCATACCAGCCATTCCGGCAAGTCAGGCAGAACACTTAACCTGGATCATGGCTTCAAATACTTGAAGTCAAGTCCGGTTTAAGTTGTTAGCAACTCCTACTTACAGCCTGGGGGAAGTTCTCATGCGATCTTGCATGGAGTTCAGAGAGAGGGAGGGAGTGGAAGGGGCAGCCTAAAAGCTCAAGGTGTTGGAAGGAAGACCGGCCTAGGCTAAAAGCAGCCTGTTTATTAGTTAATGTGAGACTATGGCAATCTCCCTCCCTCAATCATGTAATGCCCTCGTCGCAATTAGCTCCTACTTGGGAGAGTGAGGCTCACCCATAACCAAGATCCTAGTCAACCTTATTGGGTCCTCCATCAACCTAGTGTCTCTCAACGAGGGATCCACATGACACAAAGGTTGTGATTCACTTTTCGTGGACTTGCCGTCTAGAAGCTTAAACTATTGATAGATCAGCCTAAGCTAATAAGCTCATATGGCACCGCTTTTATTAGTAGTCAACGTGGGATGATGACAGAAGCTCGAGTATCATCAATGATCTCGATTTTGTTTAAAAAAAATAAAATAGCAATAAATAATAAAAAGTTTTGTGGGACTTGGCCCTAGCAATCTCCTGTGCTCATGTGGCCTTGACTGCTGTGACATCGGCCTTGGGCCAGGAACCAAAATGTTGGCCAGAGAGAGACATGTTGGGCCGGTTGGGCTTGCATTTGAAAAGCTCGTCATGGGCCTATGCCATTGGTTACACTGGAAACAATTCTTAATCAAGATCATTGCTGGCAAAATTCCAATAGATCATTCGGGCTAGATCCGGATCCAGCCTAACTTACTTGACCGTCGCCCAGAGATTGTCACCATTAATAGCCAGTCTGCAGGTCCCCACCCAAGACTAGAACTTTGGTGAGGTTGAGAATGGACGTGATGCAGGGGAAACAAAACTTCTCTTTTCAGTAAATAATATATTAGAATCAAAATTCATCCCATTAAGCCAAAATGGACCCAATTCGATCTTGAAAATGATGATTAAAATATCTGGTTGTTATTCATGTTATAAAACTATAGCTCTCCCAAGACTGGACCTAATTTTGTCACAGGTTACAGCCCTACTATTGATGGCTCCATTAACGACTGCGATCTAGCTGGTACAGTCTACAAACCCAATTTTTTGATAGATACGTTGATGATGTGGCCGCTCTTGCCAGATTCCATCAATGCGACCGCTGACCAGTAAAAGGATAGAATCAGCAAGCCGTTTTAAGTATTTAAATAACAGGACTAGTTTAGATCGAATTAACTTTAGATTATATACGTTTAATATCACACCTTTCTACCCAAAAAAAAAAATCACACCAACATGCCGGGAGCTTATATTGGTTATGAACCTGATTCAAATAGGATGGTAACTAGTTTCCAACTTAATATCAATTTAGTTTTATAGGATGTCCCTGAACATACCTTAACGCCAATCTACGAGGTGCATCATTTTAGCCAGAAACTTGGGTGAATTTCTAAATGAAAGAACATCTAAGCCCAATCCAGCCAATAAAACTTCTGATGCC
>NC_026000.2:3647776-3680485 GCF_000442705.2 Elaeis guineensis
GGCTCAAGCCGAGGAACCAAAGAAGGATGGTAAACCCATGACGCCAGCCGGTGCTAGAAAGAAGGTTAAAACAAATTAAACAGCAAAGGAGGAGGAGATAAGAGGAAGAAGAGAAGAAGGCAGAAGCAGATAATGATCACCAATACAAGGAGCCAGAGAATACCCAAGATTGCTGAAAGTGGCAAAGCTCTCTGATTGAAAGACCAAGAGTAGCCGGTTTTTTATGTCTGATTATGCCGGTGGGACGGTTCTAGGAAAACCTTGTTTAAGTAGGGTAGGGAGTTTGTTGGATCAGTGACTTAAGGGAGTGTCTATACGATGAAGTGCCTAGCCCTGTAGGCACCGTGCCTCGCCTGTGGTGCATAATTTCTTAGTTCAGAACTACATCTTAATTCAATCTGTTTGGTTAGGGAATGATTTGGTGAAAGCACACGACAAAAATCTAATCTTACCTTGCAACTTCCAAGCTTCAAGCGCTTCTGTTAGATGTGAATGTGCTACTGTATGCCTCATATTAATCAATCAAGAAGAATGCGTTCTTGGGATGCAATGGTGAAAGGCGTGGGAGTTGCTGTATTCATAGCACCGGTGTGGGAGCACATGTGGTAAGTTCAGGACTATGTTACAACCGAGGCATCAACGAACAAATTAGTTCGATTCTTTCCCGTGTTGTTTCTGGATGTGTGATCAACAAAAGTAGCATGCATGCAGCTACGTTCAACTTGAAAGATGCAAGCCTTCTTCAATTTTGGTGCACCAGGTGTCCGTCAGCAGACACATACTAGGTGGGGCGCGCTGCAGGACCTGGCAAACTTATTAGGTCGGCTTTGCAGATAGAGGTACCTGTAAGAGTGAACGACTGACAGGGATTTGAAGTAACGACACGACGTCTCGCTGAAGGCTGGTTGGAATCTGCATGCATGATGTGTCACATTGTGTCATCATAGATTGGTCTTCCATTTTCATAAAATTCGCTTGCTTTCAGAGGAGAATGTTTATAAGCAATGGATCAATGTGGCTTTTCCTCCCCCAACAACCGATCACGCATCTTCCATGCTTGCACACAAATACGTGCTATGAAATATAGTGGGTGTACATGATAGCCATGCAATACAGAGCACGAGTATTAACGTTGGAAATAGAAATAATATTGCACTAATATATGTTCTATAAAACCAGTCTTGTTATGGTATCAAACATCTTGGCACCGAAGTAAAATTGAATTCAGACTGCTTCGATTTTTTTTTTTTTCAAAAAAAAAAAAAAACTCCATCGCTTTACCGACACTAATACATCTAGAAAGGGTAGTAGAAGTATATGTAAAGACCATGCAAATTCTCTTACAGAATTTCAAATTGAATTGTCACTGATATGATATTATAAATGCATTTTTGAATCTTTGATGCTCCAATTGTCAAGCAAATCAAATGGAAGTAAAAAATTGCGATCAAGGGCAAATGGAGCTAGATCATCACTCCACCAGCAACCAACAGTAAACCCTACCTTCCTCCTCGATACAAAAAAGAAAATTTTTTCTATTGTATCTGTAAATCAGTTCTTCATAAGTCCAAATTCTGTGACAAATGGCAAAATACCACACAAGCAGTCCGAAATTTCAATAACATAATTCTGAAAGGAAAGCAATCTACGAATGGAAAGATCAAGCTACATTCTCTTCACCACAAACCAACAAAAAGTCAGATGATTTCCAAACATCTAACTAGAGGTAACCAACTGAAGTATTATCATGGATTCTTCCATCACACGTCTAAATCCAACAAACTGCCAAATTCTCCTGCTTTTAACCATGTCAGATGGTAAAGAATAATCGATTCTACGAAAGCTATACAAGAAAGATGATTTCCAACTTCTCTTCACCACAAAGCCAACAAAAAGAAAGATGATTTCCCAACATTTAACTAGAGGTTACCAACTGCAATCTTATTACAGATTCTTCCACCACACATGTTAATCAAACAGATAACTGCCAAATTCTCCTGCTTTTAACCATGTAAGATGGTAACGAATAAATCAATTCTGCAAAACCATACAAGGAAGATGTATTTGTCAATAAAAGGACGCTAGCATTTCTACAACTCTATTAAGTTTCATGTATAATGGGAATACAAGTATCCCTTTAAGTTGTTCCTTTACAGACCAATACAATTTGATAGAAAAAGGTATTCCTTAAGAGAGGAAAGATGGGAACGGCACAAGAACTTCCTTCATCACCCATGATGTAGCAGAAAATCTCAAACCCTAAGAGCTACCCGATCTTGCCATGAAATTTTCCTCTTGCCCACCCTGTTTGAATTGTTCTCGACACCTCCACAAATTGATAACTTGAGATCATTTTCCCCTCCATCACCATCTATTGAACACCATTTCAGTTTCTCCATTTTCAGGGGCTCCAACCTCACATGAAACTCCTCCATTTCTTCACCATTCTGCAATTAACAAAAAAATCCCGATTAACAAACCTTCATAAGTGTAGCCATGCAAGTTCCTGATAGAAGAACCCGACCAATTACCGGTAAAGAGATTTGATTCAAATCAATCACAGCAGAAGTGCTTGGAGCTGCACCTTCCATTATTCTTTGATTCCTATGTTTCGTAGGTACTTCACTTCGAACAACCGCATTTGGTGGTTGAGAGATTCCAACAGATGCTTGCATTTTGCGGGTTTGTTTCTTGAGTCTACATGGGGCGGCCTGAGATGGGGTTTCTAATAAAGTCTTGTATTTGCTCCGCAAGAATCTAACATACCAAATTATAATTTTTTAAAGTTAAACCTTCGAAAGAACTTGAGATATAATGAGGAAATCAGGAAGCAGATAAATGTGTGCAAAGAAAGATATATTGAAAAGGTAGTACTTGACTTCAGCCAAGAGCTTGAGTTTCTTCTGCTTTGTCTGCTGAAATTTCTTATTCTTTGCTTCAGTTTCCTGTGAAAACAAGTTACAGTTACTTGCTGAGGCGCAAAAAAAAAAAAAAAAAAAAAAAGCAATTAAATTGTTGAGGGATATCATAAATTAAAAAAATTGCAAACTTTACAATGGAGATAGCAAAAAATAAAAATAAAAAGAATGGGTTTTTTAAAAAAAAAAAATTAAGGGAAAGAGAAAAAGAAAGGAGTGAATAAATTCTAATCAAGAAGACCTAAGACAAAATCCAGCCAATTAAAAGTTAGGAACAAAAGCTCAAACAAGCATTCCTACACAAAAAATCACAAGACCCTAGATCTCTCAATCTACGCAACCTGGACCCACGAAATCGACAAAAATAAGGGAAAAACAGCCCCAGATCCCCCCCTCCCACAAAAAAAAAAAAAAAAACACTCGAAAGAGAACCTACACCCCTAAAATCAAAGAGAATAACAAGAGAACGAACCAATTTGAGAATAATAATAATAATAATGGAAGGCAATAAAGGCGGAACATCCAGAATCAAGAAAACCAGGACAAATTCCAAACAAAAACCGCATCTTGGCAACAGAAAACGCAGGATATCCAAAGATCCAATCAACCCAACAAGGAAAAGATCTCACCTTTATCAACTCCTCATAGTCCTGCAAGAGCCCCTGGTACTTGAACCGCGCCCTGGCCTCCTCCCCAGCGGTCATGTACGACGAAGACGATGGAGACGACTCCATGGGACGAACCCTTCTCACCTTCTTCATTATCTTCTCCTCAACCCGGCCCCTTCTCCCCGGAACCCAAACAGACTAAGAAAGAAAAAGCAAAAGAAAAGGAGGAGGAGAAGAAGACTATATCATAAGAGGCGATGGAGAAGAAAAGGCCAATAAGAGGTCATAAAGATATAGATGGAGAGAGATAGAGAGGTAAAGAGATAATGGAGAAATAAAGGTAGGTGGAGAAAGATAGATAGAAAGAGAGAGAGACAGGAAAGGTTCCTTCCCCTTGTTTTCTCTTTCTCTCCCTCTCTGTAGGTCTGACCAAGATAAAACCCGAGAGAGGCCCATATAAATCGGGAATTGGAGAGCAAAGGAGAGTTCTTTTTTTCGCTTTGATGGAGGTGTAGATTTTCTGGCCTTGCAGAGGGGTATTTCTGGCATTGCCTGGGGGCCTCTCTCTCTCTCTCTCTCTCTCTATTCTTGTTTTCTGGAGGAAGGGAGGGATGTAGGGGGGCTTGGTTGGAAGATACACCCTCGAAGACACCCATCCTTTCCTTCCCCTATTCTCTCTCTCTCTTTCTCCCCACCTCCCCTTTTGTTTTGTTTCTCCCCCCTCAAATAAATTTTGGTCCACTTGGGCCATCAGAAAGGAGCTAGAAAGACGTAGAGAGAGGACAAGGTCTCCTTGGCATAGAGGGCGAGGGGGTGGGGGATTGGATTTTGCCTCCTTAATTAATACTCTCCCCCCTCCCTTTCCTTGGTTCCTTCTCTACCCCAGGTATTTGTTGGGATGAGAAGAGAGGAAAGGATGGATGGGAATAAAAAGGAAGGATTCATGGATGTGATGCTTGTTTCTCTGATGTTGCAGCCGTTTGCCTGGTGCCTTGTGGACCCCCCCCCCTGTGATGGTGTGGATGGAACTTTTATTAAGTAAATCGATCATAATTACTAAACTACCCTTTCCATAATTAGATTTTTAGTATTGTTTTTTCGTTCCTTTTCTTCCCGACGGAGCATCATTAAGAAACTTTGCATGACTCTCTGACACAATCCTCTTCATATTATTTGTTTAGAGATTTTCCAATCATAATTAATTAGTACTATTTATTAACTGGGAGAGAATTTGGAGAGGAATAGACTTTTGTGAAGATGAGTCACTTTTCTATAAGAATCTCCACCATCTCTTTTGTTTTATCGATCCACACTGAACGAAGACTCCAAGTCATTGCTTGCATCCCCACACAAACAGGAGAGGATAGGGTTTAGCCGGCCTTGAGTTCCAAAACGTCTAGGGTTATTTTAGGAAATTTATTCTCAGCAGACAGAAGCGGAGACGATAGGGACTGTGCCAGTACCTCTGCGTCAACCGACTTTGAGCCCTCCATCAGAGAGCTTAGGCTGTGTAAAGCTGCCATGATTTTTGATTCACTCCGGTTAAAATATAATAAGTTATACTAACACGTGTCGGTGACCGGCCACCATTGCTTGGATTAATTATAGCTTTTTTTTTCCACTGCGGTAGAAGATGGGTTGGAATTTGGGACCATTAGGACCCTGTGGCTCCACCACCTACCAACCGAGGCTTGTGACCTGTGAGCCTCTCGTGCTCCGATGTGGACCTTTGGTTGGAAGCCGGAGGAGAGAGGCGGGAGATGCGAACAGTTGATCTGGGGAAGAAGTTTGGCTGGGAGTTGGCGAGAATGAAAGTCGGCAACTGCAGTGACGGGGCGAATCCCGTCCGTTACACAAAAACCGGTTCCCTGCAACTGGGGCCGTTTTCGGGGAAAGTCCATGAGATTCGCGACAAAAGAGGCGTTTACCTTGCCGTTGGATCCGCACGGCATGCCATGCCTCGGCGGTTGCTTCCGAGAGATCTTCCACTTCTCCGCGGCCAAACATTTATCCTTCGGCTGGGGACGCTCGCATAAAAATATCTCTGCTTGCAATTTGGGACGTACGATGCGGGTGATAAATAAATAATCCTTTCCCGGATCTGAGGGACGGTCCAACGATTTCATCCAATCAAGCACGCCATAGAGAGATCGATTGGATGGTATCTTATTATTTTGTTAGCATGTCAGTGATTAAATTTTTCCGTATGGGTGTTGCTACAGTATTTTTTATAATAAAATTACACGTTAGAAATTTATATGTTTTATTTTTTTAAAAAAAATAATATTTTTTTATTATTGTTTTTTCTTTTCTTCCCTCCTCTCCGCAGCTCCTCCGCCAGCCCACCTCCCTCTGCTTTTCCGCGCCCACCTCCTCTTCCCGGCGCCACCGTGGCTACCTCCGGCCCCTGCCCCGAGCGACTTCTCCGTGCCCCGCGCCCACCCGCGGCTCGTCCGCCCCCTCGATCCGCCCGCGGTCCTCCGCCCTCGGTGCACAACTACCCCCCACCCGCGGCTCGTCCGCCCCCAGGTGCGCGTCGGTCCTCCATGCGAACCACCCCACCCCTCCGGCACCGGTTGCTTCTGCGCCCCCCCGCCCCATGAGCGCCCGTGGTTCCCACCCCACCCCCTGCCCCCCTCGGACACCCACGGGTTTTGCGCCGCCCCCCTGCCCGCCTCCAGCGCCCGTGGCTTCTACGACGCCCCCCCCCCCACCCCGGGCGCCCGCAGATCCTCCGCCCTTGATCTCCCCGTACCGCCCCGCCCCCCCTCCCCCCATCCGGCGTCGGAAAATAATTTAAAATTTTAAAATATTTATCATATCAGTCAAATTGATATATCGAATTGAAAATTGAATGATCCATATTTAATCCGGCGTTCAAAAATAGATAAAAATTTTAAAAAAAAAATTAAAATATACTTTGGAGCAACATGGCAAATTTTATTTTTATATCGTTTTAACAAAATCTAAATAAGAAGTCAAATACAATGCTAAGACAAGTTAATTAATTGCAGATTGGCGTCAGACTCTGATCTCAGACAACGGGCAGGACTTTGACTGGCGTTCAACCCTGATGAACTCGGCTGAGGTCTAATCAGACTGCACCAGATTCAAGCAATCAAAAATGGAGATCATTGCTACAATAAAGTTTTCTATTAATTAGTTAATCATGCAGAGTGAGTAGTACTATGTATGGTCCCCAACCATCTTGATTCTTGTGATGTAGTGTACTGCCATTTTCACTAGGTAAAAATATAACTTCTGATGAAGATGAGTATTTTTCTGGTTGCAGCCTAAAATGGAAGTGCTGGTTTTGTATACTTATTGGTGGATTTTGGTGACCTTTCGATCACTAAAAGGATACCTTAGTTACCCTCTACCAGAGGTTCGGTTTCAGGCTTACGATTTCTTGTACAACTCCCAACTCTGCCATGGAAGCTTCCAACTAAATTATTGGGAACCAATATGAAGTAGATAGAGGGAAAATAAATATTAAGGATGAGAAAGTGAGGCGGGTGGTGCACCTTCTTGGTTGATTGAACCTAGCACATCATTGTCTTTCAAATAGCAGGCAAATACGTGAAAAAATAATAACATTACAGATGAATACAGGAATGATACGTTAAATTGTAAAAACCAACAACTTAGACATGTGATAACAATGACATATTTATTTGATTTTTTTTTAAAAAAAAATATTTCAGCAGCACGATGCCTAGAGTCTCACATCAAGTTCTTTTTTTTTATTTGGTTCTGTGAACTCAACCACACTAAAAGAGAGGAAACTAGTATAGCGTCCAAATGAACCATGAATTCACCCTTGTTGCATGAAAAGCTATAGGAGAGTTGAAGCGCAATCAAAAACTTCAAGAGTAGCATCAGAAGCTTGCATTGAGGCACTAATATTGGTTCTCTGAGAGACGCAACAAAATGTGCTCTCAACTTCTCATAATTCTGTTACAAAAACATTTATGCTTAAGATTTGTACAAACCACTTGAGGTATGCTGCAACTGAGTGATGCCCTGCAAGTATCACAGCAAAGAAAGGAATGAGCCTACGACACATCTTGAGTCAAGCAACCAACAAAAACGATTAGGCCAAGATAATTTTCTCAACTATCCCAGCACAAAGCATTGATCAAAATAGAGACATGGGAGAGGGCATCATTAGATTTTATAGTTACACATCTAAATACAACAGGAAATTGCAGAGTCCAGCAAGATCCAAACCTGATGCATCCTTGAGGATACAGTATCTGAAGCAAAGATCAAATACGTAAAAAATCATATCTTTGTCACGAAGATCATTCCCACCAAAGGAGAGGAAATCCCATCACAAATGCAAGGGCTCCATCATATATATAGTTTCGAGAAGCCAATCAGCTGGCAAATCACCTTGCTGCCACTTGAAGGAGCCTGTCTTCATTTGAAAAGATAGAATGATCCATGTTGTTCCAATTACCAACACGATGTACATATTGCTGATTCCTCTAAGTACAACAGCAAACCGTATCAAAGTTCCAAATAAACTTTTTTTTCTTATTATCTCCATAATCTTCACTCTCTTAAATCTGAAGATGCATATGAAAAAACAAAACAAAATGGAAACCATCTTAACATGTACTTGTTTGTTCATTTTTTTTTCCAATAAACAGCAACAGACTATATATCTTGTTGAGATCAATCTTCCCATCGCCCGATCGTCGGAATCACACTCCTGCAAAAAAAATTCTCACTGACCAAAGATGCCTCCGATGGAGACCCTTCAACGGTCAAATCAGAGAGGAGACTAGACAACAGTGGAACTCAACGAGAGGGAGAGAGAGCTAGAGAGCTCAAGAATTTAGAGACGCTTTAGAGAGTTTACCCATGCTTGAGAAAGCTTACCCATGCCTGTTGCCTTACCCCGTTTTAAAGTAGAATGCGGTATGGTCCCGCCATTAATGGTGCAGACAACTGGGGAATTGTCAAATCGTCGGAGACGGTCAAATCGACGTGAGTTGTCAGGTCATTAATCCATGTCCTTAGCAGAACAGCACCCCATGGCGGTCGCACAGCATGTCCTTGGCAAGAGAACAGCCCATAGCGGTTGTACGGCATTTGGACGGACTGGGCGACTGTATGTCGGTATTCGGTTGTCGGGACGTCGGGTGATGACTCGAGAACACCGTCGGCTGATCTAATGCCTTGTGGAAGTCGGACGTCGGCTGCCATCCCCGACAGTGAGTCGGTGATATGGGTTCGGCCGCTCGGTCAGTCGGAAACAGTATGGGTCTGTTCGACCGACATACCTTTGGCCGGATATTGTCGGCAGTCATTGTCGGAGTTGTTGTCGGAGTCGTTCGTCGGTCCGGTCGGTAGAGTCGGGCGTTGGTCGGACCGGTCCGAGGATAAGTCAGCGTACGGGGGTCAGTCGGTATATCCCAACAGTTGCCCCCCCACTCCTGAGTCCGATGTCGTGTTGGCCCGCGTGAACACGTGGGCGACAGCTTCGGACGAAATGAGTGGTTTTCTATCACGTCTTGCTCTGACTCTGGCGATCGTATCAACGAACGATCCGATATCAGACGTCCTATTCAGAACGCAAACTGCCATCTCCTTGGGAACGCGAACCGCCGTCTCCTTGGGAACACGAACCGCCATCTCCTTGGGAACACGAACCACCGTCGGTTAATGAATTTCGAGACGCGATTTTTCTGCCACGTGTCAGGAGGTTATTGGGCCAGAACCGTTCACGCGGATGGAGGCGACGTGGCTCGATCTGGGGGCAGGTGCGTTGAACCGTCGGACCGAGGAAAGGTCCAGGCACTGCCATGTGTCGATATCTGGGAAACCCTCGTTCGGCATGCTTTCATCTCGACCGTCGAAGGACCTTATATATATGCGGCCACTTACATCCAAAACTTCACTTTTTGCTGCAAATCTATTCCTGACGCTGAGGCCCTATCGAGTTGTCCCCAGTTCCAGGTAGTTGTTTCCGTCCTCTTCCTTTGAAAGCTCTTCTTGAAGTTTTTTTCATTCTTGTCTCCTTGCATCCTTTCTCCTTTGGTATTTTTCTTTTTGCTTTTCCTTTTGGGGCTAGCATTATGGCTAGAACCTCTCATCGAGGAAGTCAGTCGGGGAATCCGACCGACGATTCTCGATCGATCTCGGAGGTGGAGACTTCTTCACTTTCGGGATCGAATGTCGAACGGCTCAGGGAGCAGTACGGTATTTCGGAGCAGTTCGAACTCTTCGCCCCTGGGGCTGAGGGTCGGGTTAACAACCCACCTTCGGACCAGGTGGCCTTTTATGTCAAGAACCTTCAGGCAGGTCTTCGCTTCCCGATTTCGAAGTTTGTCCGGAACGTTTTGGATTATTACGGGATTTGCCCGGCACAACTGGCGCCGAACTCAGTCCGGTTGATAATCAATTTTGCTTTGCTGTGTCGGCTTCTGCCGACCTTTCCCCGCATCTCTCTCTTCCGGACATTCTTCATCCTCCAACCCCATCCGAAAGTCCGAGGGTGGTGGTTCTTCAATCTCCGGAAGGATCTTTCGTTCATTACCGATCTTCCATCGTCGATCCACAGATGGAAGAATCAATTTTTTTTTTACTTCTTCTTCGCTACCTTGGGGGTTCCCTTCTCGCTGGGGCGACCCTCGGACTCAGTCGAATGAAAACAATCGGGTGGAGGCTGGAGACCGAGAGAACTTTCACCGACTGAAGGATGTGTCGGTGCCGAAATAGAGAGAGCTCGTCACCGAGCAAGCTCTGTACGACGCCGGCCTGAGTTCGATTCCCCGCTTAGGTATTGTTCGGTCTGTCAGTCGTCTTTTGATTTTTTCATCCATCTTCGGACTTGTGCTAATCCTTTGTTCAAATTGTAGGCATGCCGCTGAGAGTGAGATTGACACACACCGACATTCGGCAACATGCGGCGAGGAAGAGACCGACGCCTGGGGCCGGACCTTCGCGGCCCCCAAGAGGCCTCAGACATCATCCTCGACCGGCATTGCGACGTCGGCAGCACAGCCCGACCCCGAACAATCATCGGGCTTTGAGCCGGTTATTGCCCTGTCGGTGCCAGCGGTGCCACCCGAGGTGCCATCCGAGGAAGGGGCGGCAGAGGGGGCAGCCGAAGGGGTGTCGGCTCCCCCGCCAGTGGAAGAGGTTTGGGTCGAAGCAAGTGAGCCCGAACGACCTGCGGCGGCTCCCGTCGCACCCTCGAGAGGAACTCAGTCGAGTTCAAGTTTCCCGTCCCTTTCCGATCTTCGAGCCTGGGTGACAGATCGGGGGAAGGCTCCGATGGCACTGACGGACGACTTGAGGTCGGCGGGCCGCGTCGCATTGTCTGACGTTCGGGTCCCCAAGGAGCGTCGGCCCTGGCCAACCACGACTTGGCCAGGAGATTGTGTCGGGCAACCGTTCTCCCAACCGATCGGGAGCTCTTGAAGGGTCGGTCGGTGTCCGACATGCTTTCTTCCTTTTATCCGACCATGATCCAGGTGAGCTCTTCTTCTTTTTCTTTCTTCTTCATTGTTATTTTCGTCATTTCATTCTTCTGATGATCGGCCTTCTACTTGCAGCTGATCTACAATATGTTCGAGCTGGAGGTCGGGTACCGGAGGTTCGGCGACGTCCAGGTGGCCTGGAAGAATAGGGCCAAAACCATCGAGGCTGAGAAGACGACGCTGGTGGACCAGCTGAAGTTATCGATCGACCGCGAGGCTAGGCTCGAGGAGAAGATCTCCCGACTCACCAACGGCCTAGCCACCTCGGAGGCCGAACTTCAGTCGGCTCGCGAGTAGGTCCAGCGCAAGATCTTCTCTGTTCACAGACTGCGGCGTGAGCGAGACGGTTGCATCAGGGAGCTCGAGGCCGAGTGCGAACAGTTTCGGGTTAGCCTGGAGAACCTGACTAAAGCCGAGGAGAACTTGTCCTCCACCCAAGCCGACGCCGACATAGCGAAGGCAGAGGTGGAGTCGGCCAAGGAGACGTTGAGTCGGATGGTGGAGGACTTTCGTGGCTCGGACAACTACCGCGAGGAGCTTCTCGAGAGCGGCTTCGCCTCCTATCGGTGGGGTACGAGGATGCTCGGGATGCGATTCAGAGTCTGCACCCAGAGCTTGACCTGAGCAGCATCGTCCCTCCAAGGTCAGAAGACCAAGCCGCAGAGGAGGAGGCCGACCCACTGCCGATGAGACGAGTTGCCGAAGGTGAGGCGGCTCCAACCTCCGATCCCACCCCGACCCGAGTGGGCACACCGGTTGCTCCCGAACTCTCTCCGGTGCAAGAAGTCGACTCCGACGAATAGTCGGAGTGTCCACTCCATCACTTTTGTATTCTTTTGTTTTTGTTTCGTCTTTGATATTTGTAATCAGGCTTCGGCCTCATTTTGTAATCGGGCTTTGGTCCAATTTTGTAAGTCACTTCAACTAAATGAAATCAAAGACTTTTCAAACTTCTTCCCGCGTGCGGTTCAAAGTGTTTGATTTACCGAGC
This sequence comes from Elaeis guineensis, assembly GCF_000442705.2. Taxonomy (NCBI): domain Eukaryota; kingdom Viridiplantae; phylum Streptophyta; class Magnoliopsida; order Arecales; family Arecaceae; genus Elaeis; species Elaeis guineensis. The sequence goes on from NC_026000.2 coordinate 3,659,787, forward strand.
CATCCCCGAGAGTATAGGTCATAGCTCCGACATACCTTGTTAGGACGTTCGGTAGGATCCAGCGTAGCCGATCAAAGTAGTCAGTGGCATGCGCCATGCTAAGGACAATGCAAGCCCCGATCGTAGGTCGGTGTCCTGACTGTCTTACAGGTTGCATAGGATCCGATGGTCGAGAGTCATCCCGACTGTAGGTCGAGCATGCACGTCGGGTCGGATGTCGGTCAATCCCCGAACGTGGCATGTCGACATGATCATTCCGTAGAATCTGATAATCAAGTAGCGTCCGACGTATTCGGATAGGATAATGATAACAAGTCGAATATCCATTGGCTGATCTTTGGTCGGGCGTAGCACATCGACACGATCATTCCGTAGAGTTTGATAGTCGAGTAGAGTTCGACGTATTCGGATAGGATAACGATGACAAGTCGAATATCCATTGTCCGACCCTTGATCGGGCGTAGCACGTCGACACGATCATTCCGTAGAGTCTGATAGATGAGTAGAGTCTGACGTATTCGGATAGGATAACGATGACAAGTCAAATATCTGTTGTCCGGCCCTTGATCGGACGTGCACGTCAGGACGTATGATAAACGGTGGCAAGCCGAATATCCTTCGATCGGTCGTGATCAAGTCGGTATGTCACGAGTGCGACTGTGGTCGTCTTGGCATTTTGCCCTTCTTAGTCGAAGCTAAGTCGGCAAGTTAGCCAGCCGCGTTGGTCGAAACTCTTTGCCTTTAGAGGTGGAGGCTGTCGTAGATATCCCGCCTCTTCGATCTCCATCATAGAATTTGATAGTCGAGTCGTGTCTGACGTATTCGGATAGGATAACGATGACAAGTCGAATATCCGTTGTCCGGCTCTTGGTCGGACGTGCACGTCGGGATGTATGATAAACGGTGGCAAGCCGAATATCTTTCGACCGGTCGTGACCAAGTCGGTATGTCGTAAGTCAAACTGCAGTCGTCTTGGCATTTTGCCCTTCTTAGTCGAAGCTAAGTTGGCAAGTGAGCCAGCCACGTTGGTCGAAGCCCTTTGCTTTCAGAGGTAGAGGCCGTCGGTTCGACGATCGGCGATCAAGTAGTAGATTCGACGATCGAGCCGTAGATTCGACGATCGAGCTGTCGAGCCATAGATTCGACGATCGACGGTCGAGCCGTAGATTCAGCGATCGAGCCGTAGATTCGGCGATCGAGCCATAGATTCGACGATCAAGACATAGATTCGACGTAGATTCGACGATCGACGATCGAGCCATAGATTCGACGATCGACGATCGAGACGTAGATTCGACGATCGGGCCGCGTTGGTCGAGGCCCTTTGCCTTCAGAGACCGAGGTCGTCGTAGATATTCTGCTCCTTCAATCTCCATCAGGATCTGAGTACGAGAAGTAGAGAGAGGGGTGTAGGAGTCATACCTGCGATGCGTCGGTCTCGGACTCCGTCGTCGGGGTGAGACCCGTCTATCGATGGTGGGGCCTATTGGGTTCAGCAGGAGCCCGATTTTTCTTTCGCCTCTCCTTTTGGTCCGCGCCCTCGGTCAGGCACCGGTCGAAAGCTACTTCGTCCGCGCGCATGTATTTATATGCGCGCTCCAGCAATTCAGCATACGTCCAGGGGAGGGTCTTGTCCAAGGAATATGTGAATCGGGACCCCCTTAGCCCCCTCTTCATGGTCGAGATAGCCATGTCTTCGTTAAGGTTCCAGACCTCAAGTGTGGCCGCGTTGAATCGGACCACAAAGTGTCAGAGCATCTCATTTTCTCCCTGCTTGAGGAAAAAAAGACTATCCGAGGTTCGTGACGATTTTCGGCTGGTGCTGAAACGGGCCACGAAAGAATGCTCGATCTATCCGAAGAAGTGGATACATCCTGAGCGGAGGTCAGAGTACCAGGTCCTGGCAGCTTTACGAAGCGTGGTGAGAATGTCGATGCAGAGGAGGGCATCGGTTGCCCCTTGAATTGTCATGAGAGCCTTGTAGCTCTCCAGGTGGTCAACTGGATCGGTGGAGCCGTCGTAAGGCTTCACATGAGGCATCTTGAACCGACTAGGGATCGGTTCGTCGAGGATAAATCGAGAGAGAGATTGGGTGGTCCGGAAGTCGACGTCGTTTGAAGATTTCTGACCATCTACCTGGAGCTGGACAAGCCGACGATCGATTTCTTTGAAATTTACATTTGTAGTCGTCCAACCGTCGGTGTTGAGAAACCCCAGAGGTTGAACCTCCTGATGAATTTGAAAGTGAGGCGGACGATGTCTGCGGTTGCTTTTCCTTCCTCGCTCGCTTGTAGCGAAAATTTAGTGCAGGAGCAAAATGATAATTTTAAATCTTTTTTAAAATTACTATTTTACAGCAGAATTATTAATTAATCTTATTAATTAATACTAATTAACCCTACACTAGGATCTAAATATGATACAACAGCATGCATTTAAATTTGAAATTCAAATTTGAATCAGTAAACATTTTACAGTACTATGTTCAGAACATATCACCTTTTGCGGGTAGTCGATCACCGCAATCTGATCACCATCGGGGGGCTCTGATCATCACATCGCAGCCACACAAATATCTGACCTCTGCGGATCATCCACACGAAGCTCCCGTCTGATCAGCTCCTCACGAATGCTAGTTCGTGATTTCACCCTTTTGATGGCAGATATTGATCGAACTCCTTCGATCAATGTGTGCCGACTCCTCGGATGCTCCGGATCATTTGCACGGTTGCTTGAGAGGCTGATGGATCTCTCCCTGAAATTTGGTGGACTCACGACACTCGTGGCACACCAATCTCACTTTCCAAACCCTAGGTAGAAACCCTAGGGTACACACTAGAAACCCTACGCTCAATTTTCTTTCTTTTCTTTCTTTTTCTCTCGAAAGGTTTTGGACCTTCACCTCGCACACAAGCCTTTCTCATGCCCCACTTTCTTTCTCTTAATTTTTCTGCGCATGCCCCACCTTTCTGTCATTTTTAAAACAATGTCGAACGTGTTTTATCCGTGTGAGAGGATAAAGATAAGTGGTTACACATTTGAATTCAAATCAAATTTGAATTCAAACAAAAATCAACTTATTCCTATCCTTTTGGGCATGAGAAGAGAAGGGGTGTGGCTCTTTGTGAGTAAAAAATATTTCACGAGAAACCTTTTCTCGTGTAAGTAATGTGGCGCACAAAATGGATAAGGATGAAGGGGCAAGTGATAAGTTATCCATTCAAATTCAAACATGCTTTGAATTTGAATGGCTAACTAATTATTTTATCCATCCATATGGCGCACAAATGAGGGCGTGGGGAAGGGTTTTGCGTGAGAAAAATTTCACGAGAAGTTTCTTCTCGTGAATTCAAATGGGTGCAAGGAAGTTGGGTGTCGCAGAGAATTTAAAATAAGGTGGTTTGATTCAAATTGAGCCAACCTAATCTAAATAGGTTAAGCACAATTAGAATAGATTAAACCCAACATAATTAGGCTTAATTAGGATCAATAAAATTTTAATTAAATCAGAAATTAACTAAGCCTAATCCCTGATCAAATCAGGGACTAAACCACCTTAGCGATTAGGTCAACATTTAACCTAATCGGGTCAATCCAAACTGAATCCAATTCAATTGGACTTGATCCAAAAATAATTACTCCATCAAATTGAGATAATTAGTGATCAAATCACTAATTAAACCTCTCATAAATATTGAGTCCAAATTCGATGGGCAATCAGGCATCAGAGACCATCGATATGAAACCCTGATCAAAGAATTCAAATTTTAAATTCAAAATTTGAAATTCAAAATTTTGACCCCGGTACCCAAAATGTGTGGAACTCATGATCAGAAAATCTTAATTCTCAATCATAGAGTCCCAGACAGATAAGACTCATAATCAGCCATCAGATCAGAAAAGAACTTCTAATGTGTGTGACCCCGCAGGTTCGAACCTAAGCCGGTAGCACAGGAACCAATTCCTGTACTAATCGAAGTGACCATCTAGCAATGATACCCGACGACCGGATATGTCGAATAATCACAATCGCAACATTCAGAACCTACGTGAATATGGTTACCGTATAATTCATCCCTTTTGACCCCTGTGTTTAGGACGACTCAGGGTTAAACTGTCAACCCTGATGATATCATCCGAATCGTGCTCAACTCAATTAGTCCTGTGACTCCTCACCAGGACTACCCTGGCCAAGGTTTTGCTAAATTGAAACACGACTATACACAGCTCCTAAACTGGAGTGGTCAATCCCATCTTGACACACGCACCGACAAGTCAAGTACTTGACTACACCCAGCAGCCTTCCGTCATTGAATTAGAAATTCAAGTAGTTCAGTGCCTAAGTGCAGTGAGTTGCTTGCAAGTCACGATGGCGGTCTCAGGTCGGAGGGACATTTATACCCATATCCCATCGGAGCAAATCTTGACAGCAGAAATAGCTCCGGAGTTGGTCACGTTTAGTGCAGATGTACCATTACATCTCACCTGTATGCCATAGGAGTGTCTCCACACTCTTTGGTTATGAGGACAACCAACCCATATGGCACACAACGACCTATGCTCGATAAACGTTGTCGTCCTTGGTAACAACGTATCATTTGGTCGCGAACATGTTTAAGGACTAAGCGACAAATCCTCCTTTGTCGAGTCTAAATAGTCCTAAGGATTTCACCACAATACAGGAGTTCATTAGAAGATGAAACATTTGTGATGAAAAAATATCAAAATAACTTTTATTTATTTATAATTTATTTATTAATACAAAAGGAGCACAACCGTCAACAGGCTGACGATTGGCTTTGGGACACTATTCCCAACATCGCTCCAGCTGGGAAGGAGAGGGACGTCGAGACTGGCGGGTGTCGCACCGTGGCCACCTCATTTATTCTCGGTGGGAGTGCTGAGATGGCTGCTCTTGAGGAGGAGACGAAAGTCGACGCGGACGTCGGTGGCTGCTTCTGGACGGCATAGGATGCGCCGTCGGCTATTCCGCCGGCGGTTGCGGCAATTGGGTCAGTTGTTGTTGGAGGTTTTTGACCGCGTCCGTCAGAATGATCATTTGCCGCACGATCGTCGCGATCTGCACCTCGGTGGTCACCACCGGGTGCGGAGAACTAGGTTCCGCCATGGAGGGTGAAGGAGGGGCCTCTTCCCGACGAGAAGAGTGCCTCACCGATCCGGTAGCTCTCGATCGTTGAGTTTTGGTTTTCGTCATCTCGAGAGGTTTTTCAAGCTCTATGGAGCTCGTTGTCTTACCTCTGTCGACCCCCCTTCCTGGTGCGCCAAATTTGTTGCGGTCAATCCCTCCGTCGTCCGATCGTCGGGGTCACACACCTGTAATAAAAGTCCTCACTGACCGAAGATGCCTCCGATGGGGACCCTCCGACGGTCAAGTTAGAGAGGAGACTAGGCAACAGTGGAACTCAGCGAGAGGGAGAGAGAGCTAGAGAGCTCAAGAGCTTAGAGGCGCCTCAGAGAGCTTACCCATGCTTGAGAAAGCTTACCCATACTTGTTGTCTTATCCTGTTTTATAGTAGAATGCGGTATGGTCCCGCCATTAATGGTGCAAACAACTGGAAGTTATCAAATCACCGAAGGCTGTCAAATCGACGTGGGTTGTCAGGTCATTAACCCATGTCTTTAGCAGGACAGCACCCCACGGCGGTCGTACAGCATGTCCTTGGCAGGAAAACAGCCTATAGCGGTTGTACGGTATTTGGACGGGCTGGCTGACTGTATGTCGGTATTCGGCTGTCGGGACGTCGGGTGATGACTCAAGAATACCGTCGGCTAATCTGGTGCCTTGTGGAAGTCGGACGTCGGCTGCCACCCCCGACAGTGAGTCGGTGATATGGGTTCGGCTGCTCGGTCAGTCGGGAATAGTATAGGTCTGTTCGGCCGGCATACCTTCGGTTGGATATTGTCGGCAGTCATTGTTGGAGTCATTGTCGAAGTTATTATCGGATCGTCCGTCGGTCCGGTCGGTAGAGTCGAGCATCGGTCGGACCGATTCGAAGGTAAATCAGCGTACGGAGGTCAGTCGGTATATCCCAATATATCTTTTTGAATTTTTTATTTATTTATTTATTTATTTATTACTCAAGTAGGAGCTACGCCACTATAATTTGAAAGAGTAAGAATCGGATACCGAGAACTTTCTGAAAAAATTGAAACGACGGCTTCCAAGATCAGTTAAATGTGTTGGAAGCTTGCAATTGGTAGTTTTCATGAAAGAGAAGTCTCTCCATAGAAGAAAAGATGATTATGCTGCAAGAAAAGGACTCTTTTAAGTCACTTTCTCAAATGACTACGAATGCCAGTTGAATGATATTATCTAAGCCGGCTAGCAATCATAGTTATGTAATGTAGATTAACTACACCACTCCCCACTAACCAACTACGAGTTAAATTTCTATTCATAATCAATGTTTGAAGATTCGATTAGCAAAATAGTTTGCCACTGTGAAGGGATACTCATTCTACGTCAGAACAACCAGAAATGCTACCACAACATGCACCTACAATCATGAATCTCTAATGAGTCGACAAAATTGCTACTCCCAGGACAGCCCGCTGCTCAATTACATGCTCCACGATTCACATTGCACAACGCTTTATCAGATTGCTGACACTGCACGCTGGTTGTTATGAGCTTTATCAGATTGTATTGCTGTCCCATGTCCTACCAGCAGCACAGTCTCACTTTGATCAATTTTACAAAAACGACTAAATGGGCAAGACGCACCAGCAACGTTATAAACAACAAACGCAAACCAACACGCATGTCAGGCCTTAATTTGGCGATTCTTTAGCCAGTACGAGACTTTTGGGCCCTTCGCTCACAGCTCCAGCGATGCGAATCCCGCAAATCTAGGCTCCCAAGCGCTATCAACATCCGGCCAACACTCCCAGAACTGGTTCACGTGCGTCACACTATTTTAGCGTGAATGTAGCTCAGAAAAACAAAATACAAAATATCTTAAAGTATCCATGGACAGTCACGATCTTGCCGCTCTATCTAATCCTCTATATGCCGAATAGACATCATGGTCATATGATGAATAGACCTTCAGATATCATGTAACAGTGGATGAACTTTCAAATACCTCGCTTCGTCTCGATCTAGCAGATGGCTATAACCAAATCACCCTATACGAAGATCCTTTCTGTCTATAACTCTTTCCTTGCACAAATAATATCTATCTAAGTAGCACGGAGCTCCGCACTAAAGATGGATGATATCTCGCTTTCACTCTCGTTACTTTCTCACTGTTAGGATCTCTTAGATATCACATGTAGAATTTTGGTATATCAACTCGCATTGTTCTCCAAAAACTATGGGATTTGATTATTATATTTATATTTTATATCAATGTTAAATCATAAGATTTTGTTAATATATTATATTATAAGTTTTGCTATGGTGCTTTAAATTTTTTTTATTTTTTATTGCTTATCTATTTCTGATCGTCAGATTAAAGATTGACTACTCGAATTTCAACCAATTGAAATGTCTATATGCACGATGATGCAGTAAATATTTCAAAGTTTAGGATTATTTTAAATCATAATCAAATTAATTTATTTTTTTTAAAAAACTTTTTTTTATTGGGGGCGACAATGCGGAGAAGCCGTAGATCGAGAAGTGAGAGGGGGGTGGGGTAGTTTGCAGTGGTACAGAGAAGTCATGGACCGATGGAGGTGGGATTACGTACCCATAGGGTGGATGGGGGGTGTTGGGGAGCAGTGCAGAAGATGGGGAGGGCGTACATGGGAGAGGACGGCATAGAAACTGCAAGTATTGGGATTGAGGGGTGTGTGTGTTGGGGAGCTCAAAGGTGGAGGAGCTGTGAGCGCCCGAGATGGGGGGAAAACGGGCACATGCGTGGGAGGGCGGCGCAAAAGCCATGGGCGTCGAGATGGGGGGGGTGGGGGGGGGGAGACGAGGGGGAAGGAGCCGTAAGTGGTGCTTGGTGGGAGGCCAAATGCGGAGAACCTACGAGAGAGGTAGGAAAAAGAAAGAAAAAATAATAATTATTGCAGACAAAGGCTCTGGGCAGATAAGGGTGGAAATAGGTCAGGCCAAATCAGGCTTTGGCTTAAATAGGTCAGGCTTGTATTGTAAAATACCAGCCTGAGCCTAGCTTGTTGGACTAATTCAGACTTAAAATGAGACTCGGCTTGATCTATTTTGTAAAATAAAAAAGTCTGGCATGGTCTGAAAATTTATTTAAAGGCCTATAAATATTAAGACCTTTAAATAAAAAAAATAGAAAATAATATTTCAAGAATCATTTTCAAACTGAAAATTTAAAGATTTTTTTTATGCTACTCTTATACATAACTAAATAACCTATGCCTGGCTTATTTAGATAAATAGACCAGACTAGGCTAGACCGCAGGCCTCTAACATGTGGCCTGGCCTATTTTCACCCTTACGGTTTGGCATGTGAAGTATTGTCCGCTCTAATCCGTGGATTTTACGATTTTATCATTTAAAAGATGTTAGGACCTGGCCTATTTCCATCTTTGTAGTCTGGCATGTGAAGTATTGTCTACTCTGATCCGTGGGTTTCACAATTTTATCATTTAAAAGACGTCTCACGTAGGAAAGATGATCCCCTCATTATAAGCACAGCTTCTCTTAATTCACAATTGACGTAGGACTATTGATATCCTCCATATTATTAAAACCACATCAATAATAAAAAAATTAATTTTTAAAAAATAATAAAATATATAAAAATAATAATATATAATATTTTAAATATTTTTTATAATATTTTATTAAAAAAAAACATGTTAGCAAAATCCTATATCATAGTGCATCTATGATATCTTTTTATGTTATTCTTCAAAATTTTTTTTGCAATGATAAAATTTTATTATTATATTACATGATCTCAAAAAGAAGATCAATTTGTTAAAAAAAAGCACGTTGATACCATGAGCATAATTAGTAATTCAATTTTTATTTCCAATACATATTTTTCTTTCACCAACCATTGCGGCCGACCTACCGAGGCCTTCTCGCCTAAAGCTATCACCTTTTCCCGAAAGACCTCTCCGCTTCCCAAGATTTCTACCCTTCGCTGCTGCCACTGGGGAGACCAAGGAGGCCGACGCGGTCGAAGGTATCTCTTTTTATTCTTATCTTTAACTGTGTTCTTGATTTATAGTTTTAGTGCGATTCTGGTTTTGTGTCAGGGAATCTGCTACTTTATACTTCGGTCTTGAGCTTTTTTTTTTTTAAAAAAAAAAAACATCTTTGCTTGCATCAAGTGTTTGGTTATATGTTTGTGCGGCTTTCAGTTCTTAAAAGGTTTGGATTATATGGTTAGAATATGTTGCATGCTTATTAATGCAACGATTTTTTGTTAGATCATCTATTTGACTTGACAAAAACGCTGCCATTTTTGGCTGGTGAACTTCATTTCTCTGGATTAAAGAGAGCAAAAGGTGAACGAAGGGGATGTATTTATTAAAGATGGGAATGTTCATATGGAGAGGGGAGATGTGAGTGGAAGGAAGAGATTGGAAAAAGGAGGGTGGCCGCTTGTGGTCCCTAAGTTGGGAGCAGCACACGAAAGTTTTCGCGTGATTGAAATCTAGAGGCTTCTAAATATATACAATAAGATGAATGAACATCTATTTCACAACATTTGCTTCTCTTCTACTTGTTGAGCATCATTACCTAAAGGATAGGCTGTGGTATGGTTTGGCACTGACAATAGCATGCCATAAACATGGTATGCAGATGACCTAAATACATACTTTCATTATGTTGTTGGTTGTTGGGAGATAATTTCTTGCAGTGTGGCTGGACGTTGACATCTGTCGGCAATTTTCTGTTCTTGTGGATTTGAAGAGGTTGCCACATCGATGAATAATGGAATTGGGATATTCATCACCGCGGCTCAAGAAGCGTACTATAATCCAGTTGAAGGAAGCACAATAGATCTCAAAGGATTCAATGTACCACACTAGTAGGAATGTGATGTTGATGGTTTATGATAGAAGAACGGTGAGATCAATGGCATCAAAACTGAAGTTTATGCCACTCCAGTGGTTTGGATGAATTTTTGAACCACAATGATGTGATATCTTAGCTTGATGGTGAAGAATGGGCCATACTCATCTTGGTTCTGTATGGTGCGGATGAAGAGCCAAGAAGGTGGTGGGTAAGTGAAAAATCAACAATACTCTCTTTGCTTGTAATTGTCTGGATTCCTGCTTTTAGGTTTGCAGACTATTTAGTGCACCTAGTTTCTGATTGTTTTCATTTGTATCTTTAGTTCTTTGTTCTCCTTTCTCATCGCTCTCTGTTCTCCTCCTTCCTCAGTGCTCGTGGGGAATTATGTTACATCTAGCAAAAGTGTATCATGAGGTCTAGTCTGGGTTTATTTAAATCGGCAGACTAATATAGCTGGGTCAGTTGCTTTGCCTGTTCTATGGATCATTGGCTGAACAACAAATGTTCAGCAACTGCCTATTTGCTTGTGTAATTGAACCTATTGCAATTGAGACCTGGGCATTGATCAAACCGGGATGGTTTCAGATAGCAACAGCCTACAGCTTGACCTCTGGCCTAGGTTCTTCAGCCTGAGCACAGCTCGCCCATTAAAACCTAAGCCCAAGAGAAACATGGTTCAACTGAGCAGACATAGTTGTCAGGCATCTGAATATCCCCTCATGAAACTGTGGCATGCTGTGCTGAGAAGGCATTGGACTTTCATATTGGCTGATGCTTGAAAATTAGATGCTTCATAAGTTTGATGAGTGGTTGTTTCTTTTCTTAGTGTCCCCAATAGGGGTCTTTTTCTTGTTTGTTAGAAATTATCTGTATATCTTGTTTTTTGCAGAGGTAAGGTTTTATGTCCCTCTTCTGGGAGGTTTGGATTGTGAACGTGTCCATGAATAATCTGTTAACGGATGGATCTCATGGTTGAAAGCAGGCAATGAAGAGCAGTCAGAGGGATCAGGGGATCAATAGATTGAGGGGCATTGAGGGGCCCACCAAACTCTCCAACTTCTCATTTCGATCTCTTTTCTTAACAGAAAATCTAATCAGTTGATAAGTTATCACACCCAGTAATTCAGGCTCCGCTACTAGTCCTCAATGTATCCTTCTGTATGTCTGAATATTTAGTACACATGAAAAAGAAATGTTGAATCTTGAACAATGATGCATATTGTGATGATATTGAGTTTGAATAAGGCATTTTGAATCATTGCTCACATTGTAGTGCAACATTGGCTTCTTAGTTCTGGATTTTGTTATACAATCTATTCCTTTTCTTTCATCATTTTTCTTTTTATGCATAGATCTCTAGATATCATAGTATCTCCAACATCTTATCAGAAAAAAAAAAAAAAAGGAAAGAAAGAGCAAGGAGATTGAAAACCTTTCTTGGTGAAAAGAACCTGTGGATGAGATCCTCGATTATGGTGAGTACTTATGCTTCCACCACTATTTTACTCATGTCTCAGAAATTCAAGAATGCATCCCTTTACTCAAACTAAAAAGAAAAAAGATTTCATCACAGGCAGATTCAGATGATGAAATCCTTGAAGAGGATGGTGCAAATGATGGCAGAGTTGTTGTTACAGAAGAAAATGTTGCTTCTGCTGTCATGGTATCACTGCGATCATATAAAGAAGCTTTGGCTAATAATGATCCATCAAAAGTTTGCTGAGATAGAGGCCCTTCTTCAGTCCATTGAAGCAAAGAAGAATTCTCTTGCAACCAAAGTTGTTACCTTCTCTGAAGAGTGGTCAACAGACCAGGGCTGTATTCTTAGGATCAGTGCGGACTTCGATAATGTTAGGAAAAGGATGGAGAGAGAAAGGCTCTCTCTGTTGACAAATGTGCAAGGAGAAGTTATAGAGAGATTGTTGCCTGTTTTAGACAAATTTGAAAGAGCTAAAGATCAGATAAAGGTGGGCACTGAAGAAGAAGAGAAAATAAACAACAGTTATCATAGCATGTATAAACAGTTTCTGGAGATTTTGACCTTGTTAGGTGTTGAAGCAGTGGTAGGTCATTCTTTTTCATACTGTTGAGGTGTGCTCCTTTTGTATCTGCTGCCTGCTCTAAAGCTTTAGAAGTTTCATTTCATGCCTAAGCTGTGAATACCTGCATGCTATTCAAACTGCTGGTTTTGCTTGTTTTAACCAGCATGCCCTATCACATTCACACATGGTGCAAGATTTATGGTTTAAAAAAAAAAAATTATTGAGGTTTATGAACATTTTGACCGACTCTCAACCACACATCAGCTCTAATTTTGTTGTTTCCAAATCAGTAACTGTTGCAGCATTTGGCATAACTATTTATCTCGAGGGCACAAGTTACATACCAAAGATGCTAATTGAAGCAGAATCATGCAAATGACTAATTTTACTTATGCCATTGATTTAACAAATATATCTACATGCACACACAGAGGCCCAATCTCTTCCTTTCCTATCTATCACTGTTGTCGCTCTTCCTTTCCGACCTTTATTTCGTTGTAAAAGCTTCATGAGGCAATAACGCATGGGGAATCAACGTAGTTTGAAGAAGGCATTATAATTCAATATGTCAGTATTTGGACCAATCCTGGAAATCCAGTTTTGAAGGCTACTTCAGACTTGAATAATTGCATTATTGATTGCAATGCTGCAGCATTTGTTTTGCTCTTATCATGTTTGAACCAGTCCTCGTCCCACAGTGAGTCACCAATTTTCAACTTTTAATTAGCTTCTTACGAATTTGTCATGATATCACCATTGCAACGAATATTTACTCCTCGTCCCGATGCTTGTAGTGCTATACCAACATCTTTTGGTGCGTTTATATTAGGATGGCTTCCATCATATTCGAACTAGTCTCAGCACCAACCCCTCAAGAGAAAAAAAGTCCTCACAAATACCAACATTTGTCGAGTGTTAAGTGTAGGATCGTTTCTATCATTTCAGATACTAGTCCTATCACCTTGCATTAGTTCAATCTTATATAATATAATGACTGGCCGGCTTCAGAATTTAATTCTGCTAAATGATATGATAAATATGACTCTGTTTTTGGCTGTTGCATATCCAGGAAATTAAAATTTTCATTTGAATTGGAGGGTGATGGGGAACATAAGTACCTACATGGAGTCGGCGTCGGGAACAGAGAGGACAATGCTGTGCTAAATTTGCCCACCTGGATATATATATATATATATATATATATGTTACGGGCCCTCGGGCATCAATATTGAGCACGTATATCACAGCAAGAAATTAATACTAGAAAGAGGGCAAAATGGTCCCAAAAAAAATAGGGAGGGAGCCGACCCTCCGACAAGGATCAATGATGGAGAAAATGTTGATCGAAATAATTTTATCATATATATTTTATATCAGCTAATAACAAATCATCACATTATTTATTATTTAAAAAAAATACATCGTTGTCCAAGCTTGCTTGGAAATTTTAGCTAATAATTTTTACTTCATTTTGAAGGAGAATAATAAAACGTCCACGCATAGAACTGTTCTAAACAATAATTTTCTCAACGGTGAGGGTGAGGGTGAGGGGGAGGGTGAGGGCAGATGGCGCTGGAAAACAGGCGCCCATGTCGATGCCACGTGTTGGCAGTTGCAGGATCCGCATAAAATATACTATGCGAGCATGGGCGGCAAAGCATCGTCCCTTGTTTGCATTTCAACGTTCCCAACCGTTGCGGCCCCGACAAAAAAGGTGAGAGCCCTGGGTGAATCACCAGCGGCAAACCCGCCCAAAAAGGCGAGCCCTACGCAGCCTTTCTCAACGGCTAGTTTCCTCTTTCCCCCAATTTAAGTAGGCCCAATCCCCTTCGGCTCCAGCCACACGAGATCCCTCAACTAAGGAACTTCACCTTCCTCCTTTCGCCGCTACTGCGACTACTACTGCTCTCTTCTCTCAGATCACATACATGGCTTCGCCGTTGTTCTCTTCTCTCGTATTCCTTGTCCTTATTCTCATCGTCAGAAGCTCTGAAGCTAAAGATTTCTTGGTTGGAGGCAACACCGAAGCATGGAAAATCCCTTCGTCTCCATCAAAAACCCTCAATCATTGGGCGGAGGCGAACCGCTTCCAAGTCGGCGATTCGCTTGGTAAGCATCAACCCTCTTCTCTCCTCTCTACTAGTAAAGTTTCGAGACCAAAGCTAACATTTTGGCTCTTCCCGACCCAGTTTGGAAGTATGATGACCAGAAGGATTCGGTGCTGGAGGTGACGAGGGAACATTACCTGAGCTGCAACACATCAAGCCCGATCGCCGAGCACGAGGACGGGAACACGGTGGTGAAGCTCCCCCGAGCAGGGCCGTACTATTTCATCAGCGGAGCAGAGGGGGCCTGTGAGAAGGGGGAGAAGCTGATCGTCGTAGTGATGTCAGAGAGGCACCGCAGGTTTGGTGGGATCTCCCCTGCACCTTCCCCCATGGAGTACGACGGTCCGGCAATGGCTCCGATGAGCGGCGGTCGGAAGTTGACAGTGGGGATTAAAGGGAGCTTGGTGGGTGTTTTGGCTGTCATGGGGATGGTGGTGACGATCCTTTGAGGCATTGTTTTATGAGTTTTTTTTCCCCCCCTCTCGTGTTGTTGATACAAGTTTCTGGTTTCATCCTCCCTATGACGCATAGCCGAGAATGCTTGTGTCATTGCTTCTATCTATATGTATTCAATTTTTGAGCACAAAAATTGGAATTTTCCATCTATCCATCTCACGAGAAGAAATGAAGTGCAAGGAACAAAAGAAAGTCGGCTCTCAAGTTATAATTTTGGTTTTATTGTCGACTTTCCATCCTAGGAATTTATAGCCTAGGAATGCTTCATCTGTATTGATGAACCAAGGCTTGGCAGGCTGGTAAGCGGAGGTCTTGGTATTTTTGCTTGCGCAAATAGATTAATATTTATGTTATATCCACAAAGAAAAATAAGCTCATAGCTTACCCAAATGGCCTTAATTCATTATACAACATATGTATTTAATTATCACAAATGTAATCAGAGACTAGAAGCCCAGATAAATTATGTACTTGAGTTGATTATTAACTTCAAGCTTTTGTAAAGGAATAAAATTATTATTATTATTATTTATTATTTTACACATGGTCCATTAGGCTGTATCGCAAAAATCTGCCTGCGCCGGAGAAGCTGGAGTTGAGGAAGCCGCGGTCGCCGTCGGGACCTGCAAGGGAAGTCTAAATCGGAGGTGGGGTTACTCCGGCAAGACCCTCCGACGCTCAAGTCAGTTCTCTGCCTCAACAAGAATGGAGTGCTCGAACGGAGAATTTAGCAGAGTTTTGAGATAAGAAAAATGAGCTTAAGAAATAACGTATCTGAGTCCCCCCTTTTATAGGCGGGGAGGCAACGGACTGATGGCGACGTTTGTAACCGCCTGGTAGTGGGCCGCCCATGGTCAGGGGAATTGATTGCGAAAGATAATGGAGCAGACGCGTGGGTATCACCTCGACTTGCCACGTGGAATCCGTTATGAGGGGTGGAGCAGCGTCCGTCGTCAGGAGAATCGCATGGTATCCGTCGCAGGTGGAGCAGGTTCGTGGCCGTTACTGTGGCCTGCCAGGGGGATAATGGAGCTGTGCGGAGTCCGCCACAGGAAGTGGAGCAGGGCGGCTACGGCTGCTGCGGCTTGTCAGGGAATGATGATACTGCGTGGAGTCCGCCACAGGAGGTGGAGCAGGGTCGCGGCCGTTTTGAGGGCCTGTCAGGGGGCGTGGATCCGTCGATTGAAGCTCGGCAATGGTCGGAGCCGTCGTGAGCGGAGCCCAGCTCCCGTAGGAGTCCGGGCGGAGCTGTTCTGATGTTGGCGGTGGAGTCCGGCTCCCGTAGGAGTCCGGGCGGAGCTGTGCTGATGTCGTCGGTGGAGCCCGGCTCCCGTAGGAGTCCGGGCGGAGCTGCGTTGCAAACAAAGTCAAGGGTGAAGTCCGGCTCTTGTAGGAGTCCGAACTGAGCTTACCAGCAATTGATATTGAGAGCGGAGCCCGGCTCCCGTAGGAGTCCGGGCGGAGCTGTTTTGATGTTGGCGGCGGAGCCCGGCTCCCGTAGGAGTCCGGGCGGAGCAGCGCTGATGTCGTCGGTGGAGCCCGGCTCCCGTAGGAGTCCGGACGGAGCTGCGCTGCAAACAAAGTCAAGGGTGAAGTCCGGCTCTTGTAGGAGTCCAGACTGAGCTTACCAGCAATTGATATTGAGAGCGGAGCCCGGCTCCCGTAGGAGTCCGGGCGGAGCTGTTTTGATGTTGGCGGCGGAGCCCGGCTCCCGTAGGAGTCCGGGCGGACCAGCGCTTGCTGATGGCGGTGGAGCCCGGCTCCCGTAGGAGTCCGGGCGGAGCTGCACTTGCTGATGGCGGTGGAGCCCGGCTCCCGTAGGAGTCCGGGCGGAGCTGCGCTGCAAACAAAGTCAAAGGTGAAGTCCGGCTCTGATAGGAGTCCGGATTGAGCTTACCAGCGATTGATATTGAGAGCGGAGCCCGGCTCCCGTAGGAGTCCGGGCGGAGCTGTTTTGATGTTGGCGGCGGAGTCCGGCTCCCGTAGGAGTCCGGGCGGAGCTGTGCTGATGTCGTCGGTGGAGCCCGGCTCCCGTAGGAGTCCGGGCGGAGCTGCACTTGCTGATGGCGGTGGAGCCCGGCTCCCGTAGGAGTCCGGGCGGAGCTGCGCTGCAAACAAAGTCAAAGGTGAAGTCCGGCTCTGATAGGAGTCCGGATTGAGCTTACCAGCGATTGATATTGAGAGCGGAGCCCGGCTCCCGTAGGAGTCCGGGCG
The DNA here is from genome assembly GCF_000442705.2 of Elaeis guineensis. Classification (NCBI taxonomy): domain Eukaryota; kingdom Viridiplantae; phylum Streptophyta; class Magnoliopsida; order Arecales; family Arecaceae; genus Elaeis; species Elaeis guineensis. The sequence goes on from NC_026000.2 coordinate 3,676,580, forward strand.
GAGCTGTTTTGATGTTGGCGGCGGAGCCCGGCTCCCGTAGGAGTCCGGGCGGAGCAGCGCTTGCTGATGGCGGCAGAGCCCGGCTCCCGTAGGAGTCCGGGCGGAGCCGCGCTTGCTGATGGCGGCGGAGCCCGGCTCCCGTAGGAGTCCGGGCGGAGCTGCGCTTGCTGATGGCGGTTCCGCCGTGGGTTCCGGCTGTGGGTATTTTATACCCAACACCAGTCCCCTACATCCGAGTTTGGAATTTCAAATGAAGGAAGTACACAGAAGTACAGCCAGAACCGTCCCTTCGAATCCCGCGCCCTGCCGCTCCCAGATATTTTGGCATTAAATGAGCGCGTGCCGGAGTCTTTTCGAATTGGGGCGGTACGAGGGGACGCTTCGAAGACCCCGCAGGTACGCTGTCCCAGGTACGGTGCAATTATGGCCCTGCCCACCGCCAGCCGCCTTCAGCCGTCTGCCATGGGGAGTGGGACACGTGTCGAGCGCGGACTGGCCTGGGGGATTCGAGATCATTATGGCGCCGGATCCCAGGGTCTATTTAAACCCGTCCTCCCCCCTTCAGGCGTCCTACTCCATTTTTTATTTTCGCTAGCGTTTGTCATCTCCCCGAGAGTCTGCTCTCGCGAACGCCCTTTCGAGCCGTAGGCGCCTTCCGTCTCTCGCCCCCGGGTCCTCAGAGCAAGATAGGTTAGTGCCCACCTTCTTTTCACCGCCTAGGGATCTTTCGTCTTTTCATTCTCTTCGTGTCTTCCTCCGGGTTGACCTTTGGTGCTTCGTTTCCCTCTCGATTTGCCTTTCTAGGGCCCTTTAGGTTTTTCCCCGAGAAAAAATGTCTTCTGAATCCTCTGTCTCTGTAAGTTCTGGGAGTTCTTTCGCTTCGAACCCCCAGGCCCTCGTTTCTGCGGATGAACCCGCGCTCGGGGCAGGGCCTCGCCCGGTTTTCGCGTCGGGCGCCATTTCGTGTTCGTCGACTCCGGACGAACTTCTCCTGATAAGGGCTCGATACGGAGTCCCTGCGGAGTACGACCTGGAGCTTCCTGGCCCCTCTGATAGGGCCAGCGCTCCCCCTCCCGGTCGCTTTTGCCTGTACCAGGAGGCCTTTCGTGCCGGGCTTCGGCTCCCGCTCCCAAACTTCGTCGCCGCCTTCTTTCGCTTTTTAGATATTTCACTTGCTTCTGTTGCCCCGAATTCCTTTAGGTTTTTGATAGGATTTCTCTCTCTCTGCCATATAGCCGAGGTCCAGCCATCCCTCTCCTTATTCAGACATTTCTACACCTTCAAACGCCATCCTTCAGCGAAGGACTGGTGGTACTTCTCCCCCCAGTTCGGCAAGAAGGGGTTGCTGAAGGGCGCCCCTTTTTCGATTCACAACTGGAAGGGAAAATTCCTCTTTGTCTACTGCCCGACCTTAGAACTAGGTCTGCCCCGTTGGGGGGCTCTGAGGGATTCCGTCCGCCGGGCTCCCAGCCTGGGAGAGGACGACCTCCAGGCCGCCCAGAAGCTTTTGAGTTACCTCGCTCCTTCCCTTCCTAACCTTCTGAGGGAGCAGCTTCTTTTCAACATCGGCCTGAGCCCCCAGGATCCAGCAAGTATTTACCTTTTCTCGCCTTCTTTTCGTTTATTTTTTCTCTCCTCTTCCTTTTCTCTCTCTTCTTTCTTTTTTCTTCTTTTTTTTTTTTTTTTTTGGACTGATCGATGTTGCTTCTTTTTCTTCTTCTTCTCTCCCCCCCTCCATTTTCTTTAGCAATGGACGCCGAAGCCACGCGGATGCTCGCCAAGTCCATGAGAGCCCAGAAGAGGAAGGGCGCGACGACCTCCGGCTCAGCGAAGAGGGCCAAGGTGGGAGAGACGAGCCTGGTCGCGCCCGTCCAGGCGACCCCGGCCATCGACATTCCTTCGGATGTCGAACCAGCGGCCCCCCGGGCACTCCCAGGGAGCCCGCCGACCGAGGCCCCCATTCCGGAGGTCCGCCCCGCGGAGGCGCCCACCGCGGGGAGGAGGAGAAAATCGGTGGCCCGCAGGCCGAGCAGCCACCGAGCCGCTGCAGACGAGTCCGTCTGCTCTGAGGGGGGATCGGAGAATCCCTTCAACGACAAGGCTTTGATCCGTCGGCTGCTCGACGGTTGCATTCTGCCCGATGTCGTGGAGAGGATCGACCGTGCCGATCCCGAGCAGCGGGCCTGGGACACCTTGGGTTCCTTTCTTGAGGTAAGCGGATTTTTACTCGCTCAGTTACTCGGTCTTTGTTGTAATCCTCCATCTGTCCTTGCAGATCGGGCATCAGCTCTTCGCCTATGTCGAGGCGTCGGGCCGCACGAGAAGGGACCTTCTTCGGGCGGAGGAGCGTTGCCAAGACGAGGTTGCTCGTCTTCAAGCGAAGACGGCCGAGGTGGCCGCCCTCCGGGAGGCCATGGCGAGAGAGAGACAGGACCGGGAAGAGGAAAGACAAGCCCGGGAGGAGGAGAGACAAGCCCGGGAGGCGGAGAGACGGAGCCTGGAGGAGTCGGTGAGGAAGGCGGAGGCCGAGGTCGCCCATCTGGCCGAGCAAACTCCGGTTCTGGTCTCGGAGGCCAGGACCCTTGCGGTGGAGGAGTTCAAGGCCTCTGCGGAGATGAGGGAGCTGAACGTCCAGTTCGGCCTGGAGGCATTTACCAAAGGGTTTGAGCTTTGTCGGGAGAAGGTGGCCAGCAGATATCCCGATCTTGGCCTCGAATTCTTGGAGGAGTCCGACGACGAGGCCGGCCCTTCGCCCGCCGCCACAGCAGTTGCACCCCCCGCGCCGAACTCTCCACCCCCGCTCCCGAGGTCTGAGACCTCCGACCTTGTATCTTTCTTTTGTTATCATGCTTTCTTTTCATTTGTCTTCAAGATCAATTAATAAAGCCGAACTTCTTTTTGTGGATGATTTTTTCCTCCCTCTGCTCCTTCTTTCCGGCCTTTCTTCTTGTAACGAATCGGTCTTTGACGCTTGCCTCTTCCGATGGCAGTGTCTCGCTGAAGCACTCTCCTTGCCCCTGGGGGTCCCGCTGAAGTCCACTATCCGACGGTTGAAAAAGGAGGTCCTCCACTTGACGAGGAAGCTGAAGAAGTCGGAAGGCGAGCTCCGTCAGGCGAAAAATGCTACTCCGAGGCCGCTGCCGAGGCCGCCCACTTCAGGAGTATTCAAGTGAAGGCGATCATGGACTACAGTCGGAGGAAGGCGAGCTTCACAAAAGAGCTTGAGGAATGTAAGAAGAGCGCCAGTGACCGAACTTGGGCTCAAGAAGCCAGGATCAGCGCCCTTAAGATGGAGCTTTCGGCTGCGCAGAGGAGGATCGGCCAGCTGGAAGGAAACTCATCCCGGCTCACAGCGCGGGATGAGCAGATATGGTCGCAAAAAGTTTCCGACCTCCAGAAGCAGCTTCAAGACGCCGAAATGAGCCACGACGTGCAGCGGGCTAGCTGGCGCCGACAGGTAGAGGAGCACAAGGGGAGATTCCGTCGAGCGGCGGACGAGGTAGTCCATCTTCAAAAGCAGCTGGTTACCAGGGCGCAGCTTGCGAACGCCCAAGACACCGAAGAGCTTCGAGCCTTGAGAGGCACCGTCGAGGGGATCTCTGTCTCCCTTGGGGAGAAGACAGCTGAGCTTCAACAAGTAAAAATCCAGCTGGAACTTGTGCGGAAGGCCGTCGCGGACGCAGAGGCGGAGTCCGAAGTTTTGCGGAAGTGGCATCGGGAAGCGGAGGCTGAGAGCCGGCGACTTCGGCAGGCGCTCCAGGATATACTGCAAAAGAAGGAAGAACTGGAGGAAATGGTGGAGACCCTGAGGCAGTCCTGGTCGGGGGATGGAGGTGATCACCCTATGTTAGAGGGAGCAGGAGCTCCTTAGAGTTCTTTAGTAGTCACCCCCTTTTTATAGCTGCT